>NW_006913065.1:870232-874783 GCF_000271625.1 Coniophora puteana RWD-64-598 SS2 | reverse complement strand
AAACCTTGCGCAAGTTGTTGGATTTGTGAAAACCCTTCGGCACCTCCATATAAATCTCCTCATCCAGATCGCCATAAAGATAGGCGTTCCGCACATCGAGGCCAGAGACGTACCAGCCTTTGAGCGCTGCGAGTGCCAGTATGGTGCGAACGGTTTCGAAGTGCACTACTGGGGAGAAGACTTCGGAGAAGTCGATGCCTTCGCGCTGGGAAAAACCCTTAGCGACCAGGCGTGCCTTTCGGCGGCCATCTGTTTTTATGTCGAATACCCATCGACACCTAATCACCCTACGACCGGGCGGTAGGTCAACTTCCGTGAAGACACCCCGTCGGACGAGAGCTTCGATCTCATCACGACAAGCCTGCATCCAGGCTTCCGACTCCTCGGCGGGTAATGTAATTATGTCTTCATACTTCCATTCCCTCACGTTTGTGAGGTCTGGTCCAAGATTTGCGGATGCTGCGTACGCGTGTAAGAGCATACGATCCACAAACTTTGCTGCTGCTTCCTTCGCTGAAGCGATATGCGCCGCTGCGTTGTGCAATAACGCGTGCGGAAGGGGTTCTAATTCCCTTGATGCGAGGGCCATGAGTGAGGTGGGGCCATCGTCGTGGTCAATAGGCGTCGGGTTTCTATGCCTCTGCCAGAGGTTTTTGAAACGTTCCTGCATCCCTTCGACCTCATCTATGGTAAGATTTGGATCGGTGGGCGTCAAGACGTCAGATTCAAGGCGAATGCCTGTCTTCTGCCATTTTGCCGGCGGACGTGCGTCCTCCTCATCTCTGAGAAAGTCGTGATCCCGCTCTACAGGGTTTCCTCGTAACCGCTTATAGACCGTACCCTCTAATCGTTGGTCGATATTCCTCAATCTCTCTACCGGGGTGCGTCCCGGTATAGCATTGTTGGGATCCTCGATCGCGTTCCTCGTACGCCCAGATCTCCGTAAGCCGGTCGGCGCTGGTCCGGCAGGATTGACAATTCGAGGGTCTAGATCCACCCTTGGTTCGCGATGCGGTGGACGCAAGTCGCGTTCCAACGGAGCTGGCTCTTCGTCAGGATCCGGCAGAAGATCTTGTTGTTCCCTTCGTGAGGGGTCATCTGCTGGTGGATTCTGGTACAAACCCCCATACTCGTCGTTGTCGAAATCGCCTTCACCGTATTCCGGTTCCAGCTCCTTCTCCAACTCCTCGTAATCATCCTCATCAAAATCCTCGACCTTAGGCTGTTGCCTTTTGCGCTTCTCGTCTGGAGTGTCTGACCTTGGCGATGGAGGCGGGCTTGGGCTTCGCCGCCCGTCGGCAGGTCCACCGTTGCCACCTTGATTAGGAAACATGTCGGCAGGAGACGATGGTCGGTCGTCATCCGAACCAGAAGGACTGGTGTTGGTTTCAATGATGGGAAACCTAGGTGGTAGTAGCTCATCCACCTCTGGTAAGCGCGTAAAGCGCTTGGTGTTCCGTTGCCAGAACATTGTACGCTTCGGAAAGGTCTGCTCATCGAACGTTGCGTTAACAGCGACCCGTAATCTCCATTCTCCGGTTAGGAACAGTCTTCCGTTCCCTGCCGGTGACTCCCCGACGTAGATACACGCCTGGGATCTTGGAACAAGCTTGTTGGCTCGTTCCTCAGGAGTAAGGTACACGTACGCCAGACACCCGAAGACACGCAAGTAATCGACGCGGGGTTTTTTACGCTCCACGACTTCATACGGCGATTTCCACTTCAAGCGTTTCATGGGCGTCCTGTTATAGACGTGGCATGCGTGCTCAATGGCGAAGTTCCATAGGAACGGCGGCAAACTGGCATGGTGCAGCATTGTCATAGCTTTTTCGTCTAAGGTGCGAATGATCCGTTCCGCACGGCCATTTGTTTCATGGTTGTACGGCGTTGATTGGAGGATGCGAATGCCGCGTGATTCTAACATGTGAATGAAAGATCGCGATCTGAACTCTCCCCCTGAATCGCTCATCCACATCCGAATCGTGTGACGGTACTGATTAAGCGCCATGCTCAACCAGGTCTCTACGGCTTGCTGGACCTCGCTCTTTCGGTGCAAGAGCATGACCCACGCGTAGGACGTGCAGTCATCCATAAGGATAAGTGCGTAATATTTTTTGTTCCACGACTCGACTGCGAACTCTTTGAGATCGGCATGGATTAATCCAAGGAACTCGTTGCTGCGATGTTCATTTGGTGGGAACGGAAGCTGGTGTTTTTTACCCAGCATGCACCCCTCGCATGGACGACGAATCGTTGGCGAGGGCAAGCTAAGACTCGAAGGAACTCCCTCGACGTGTTTCCGTGCGTTGCGAAGCACTTCGTCCGAGCAATGCCCAAGACGTTGGTGCCAGATCTGAAAGTCGGGTAGATTCATTCCGACAACACCAGTCACATGAGCCTGGTGCAGATCTAATGATGTATGAACCCAAAAAAGGTTCCCCCCAGGGCACACTGTAGCGTGCACCACTTCTTTCGACTTGTTGGCGGTGAGCACCACCAACTTGTCGGCATCTCCGTGTAGAATGTTCCCGTTCCGGCAGAATTGGCCCATCGAAAGCATACGAACGGTTCCGCCAGGAAGGTAAAAGACGGGGTAGATTCGGGTCGTGCATGGTTTCCCACGCGTATTTTCATGGCGAAGGACAACTGTCCCTGAGCCCTCACACCGGATAGATCCGGACGATGTTGAGACGGTGAACTTCTCTTCTTCTGGTAGTTCCTCATACTCGGAGAAATCCGAGAGTTCGAACGTGAAGTGCGTAGATGCACCTGAGTCAAGCACCCATCCAATAGGATAGCGTGCATGCAACTTTTCATGAAGAGATTTCTCACGGTCGGTGTCGCGTACGACCAATGCCTTATCGATGCAAATATCACACCACTGAGAACTGGAATGTACACATTGTCCATTCATCACGTCTGCAGATACATGCGAAGAATAACTACTGACTACATATGGTTCACCTGTAAAGGGTTTAGCACCAGATACGTTGTCAGAGGCATCGAGAAAACTGGTTGCGCACCAGACCGACTCGCAATCGAGTGACACCGCCCGTTCTCCGCCCTGTTCGGACGGCTCCTTGAGCGACATACCCTCGAACTCCTCAATGTCGTCCTCATAGCCGTACTCGGCGACTTGGACCGGGGTGGGCGCCATTGAGCGGCGAAGGTCCTCCTTCTGTTGCTGGTACTCCGCGTACGCCTCCGCGTTTAGCCAGCCTTTGTGGCCGGTCGCAGAGTCGTCGACATAAGAACCACCGCCAGCGAGGCGGTCACCGAGCTTCTGACGCTTCTTGTAGTCAGAGAACTTGGTGCGCTTGGGGGGACCTAACCCAGACACATAATGGTCAAAGTCAGAAGCGCGCGGAGGGGTAACCGACGGCTTACGAGAAGGCTCCTCTACCGGCTCGATGCGAGCCGACAGAGGCGGGGACGCTGAGGGGCCCATGGAGAGCCGCTGAATAAGCGGCGTCTCCCCCGCGAACGCGGGCAACTCGGCGTGCGTTCCCTCGAAGGTGGGTGCAATGCCCTGGTCCCGCTGGCGCTTGAGTGCGCCTGCAGTTCCGTGAGGGGGGGCCGGAGCGCTGCTGCGGCCTTGATAGGCCGTCGCGGGTTGGTGGGACCGCTTGCGCGGATCGGGGGTAGGTGCGGAATACACCGGTGGAGAGTATGAGGGGCCAGACGGCCCGGAAGCGACGTGCGCGACGTGGTAGACAGGAGCCGGCGTGTTAAATGTTGCCGAGTAGTTGGCAGCGGCGGGTGCGGCACTCTGCGGCGCCGGAGATGGCGTCGCGTTGGCAGGAGCCGACGACGAAGCCGCGTTAGCGGCCGCCGGCTTCTGTTGCTGCTGCTGTTGCTGCTGCGCCTGGTGCTCCTTGCGCTCCTTCTTGGAAGGACGCTTCTTCTTGCCGTCGGATGACGACTGGCCGTTGTACTGCTTCGTACTGGAGCTGGCCTTGTTGGCCTGCTCCTCCTTCACCTGAGTGACCTTCTTCTTCTTCTGTCCGGAGGACCGCAGATCCCAGGATGCTTGCATGCCGTTGATGATGTCGCTCGTCGCCAAATTGGTGAGGAGCTGCGTGGAGTTGTTGATCTGGTGTTTGAGCGGCTCGTAGCCAGCCGGTATTTTTGAGAAAAGGATGACGGCCCGAGTGGAGTCGGTTATGACACCACCCAGGCCTGCGAAACGAGAGAATGCCGCCATGATCTTGGCGAGAGCAGGGTTGGGGTCGGTGTCGGCCGGGATCTGGGTGTTGAGGGCGGTCTTAATTTCGTTGACCGCCGCCGTGATCCCTTGTGCGCCTGAGCGCACCTCCAGTGTGGCGAACATCTGGAGTGCCGTGTCGTTGTTCAAGATGAACTGGTTCATGTCGTGGCTGACACACTCCCTGATCTTGCCGATCGCGGTGTCGTTGGCGTCCTCCCACTTGTTGATCTCGGACTCAGAGGGATTGGTGGCTAGCATGACTGCGCGGGGCATGCGCAGCGCTCTACCCGCGCCAGAGGCGCGGATGTGGTTCTCCATGCGGGGCTTCCAAAGCATGAAGTCGG
>NW_006913065.1:857148-867137 GCF_000271625.1 Coniophora puteana RWD-64-598 SS2 | reverse complement strand
GGCGGAGGGCGAAAGGCGGGGCCAGAAGGAGGGGAGGGCGGAGGGCGGGGCCAGAAGGAGGGGAGGGCGAAGGGCGGGGCCAGAAGGAGGGAGGGCGGAGGAGCGGGCCAGGAGGAGCGAGCGAAGGAGCGGGTGAGGAAGAGGGTGTAGGAGATGGAAGGGAGGGGATGGAACGCGATGGAACGCGACGATGGTTGAAGTTGAGAACCAAGAGGCGCGTAGGCGGACATTGAAATTGCATTTATATAACGAATGTGATCGGACTTTAAATCCTAGTGAAGATCGCTTATTAGTATTACATTCACTATAGTTCAGGCTGTAGAGAGTAGTATTATATCAACCATAGGACTAAGAAAGCAATAGCTAAGAGATAATGATCAGTATTTGAAGGTGTTCTCGCGTCTCATGATCGAATTGACATAGATACATCTACGGGAGTGAGGTAATAAAGAATAATCGCGGATTTTATGCAAAGAGTGGCGACGACCTTAGAGTTAGCTCGACGCTGAATATACGCTTACCATAACGAATGTAACGGGCAAGTATAATGAACCAACGCAGGCTGGCAAGTCTAATCAATCATATTTCAATCTCGACTGTAATACGGATGAGCAAAAATTCGAATATGCAAATGTAGCAAGAAATATGATGAGTAGTGATACGAAGACGTCAGTTCGAGCCTCGGAGGCGACGTTCGCCCTCCTTTTTCCCCTTCACCGTAGTTCCCTTGGCTTTAATCCCTGCCATTGTTGCGTCAGCTTGGGGATCCATGTCCTCCAGCCTGCCAGCATTGGTTCCATTGCGAGTAGTCTGAGTAGAAATGTTAGGTAGTGTGACAGTCAACTACATATGAACTCACGCGCACCGTCCCTCGAGCTCGAGGGGTTCGATGAGTAGAAATAGAGTCGGAGGGGGTACCTTTACCCTGATTCTTTGACGTGTGACCGGCCGAAATGCTGTCTTCACAAACGACGCCCGCCGCCCTCACGCTGACGGAGGAGTTCTTGTTGTCCTTAGCCTGAATATCCAAGTATGCGGACGCCCTCTGCAGGCCGCCAGCTGCATCTTGTGTCCGATCTTTCGAAATAGAATTAGGAACTGATACGACAGTAATAAAGAACACATCTCCTCACCTTGCACGTAAGCAGTGGGAATAGATTCCTCAGCCTGCTCAGCATACTCAGCCTTGTCCTCCCCGTCCCCGCCTTCCGAGTCGTCCTCATCCTCGTCCTCGTCTTCGTCCTCCTCGTTCTGCTGTTCAACGTCGGCAGCGTTGTCCGGGTGCTCGAGAGAGCTGGTCTGTGGATCCAGTTCCATACGACGAACTTGCTTGGCAAGCGCCGAGAGCGAGTGAGAACCGTTAGTAGAGGACGCTCCCGCCGGAGGGGAAGACTCAGAGTTGGCGGGTGGCTTGGGTGCGTAGTACTGTTCGAGACCAGCCATCAGCTCTTCGTCTTCGTCCTTCTCCTGATCGACAGGCGCCGGAAGTTCCTTCAAGACGGGGTGGTCGGACGATGAGGGCGGAATACCAAGAACTTCGTAGTTGAAGTACTCCTGGACCTTGAAGGTCCATACAGCATTACCTGTAAATAGAAGCTTCAAAATGTAGTCCCTGTCGTCACCGTACGGGATGCCAGAGGGCAGGCCGGGGTTTACATAGGTTGGGTCGTTTGATAGGAGGTAGCGTATCTTTGAAATGCATTTAGATCAACTCAAGTATAAAACAAATATGTCCACTCACATCAGCCGTGGAGCTTGCAATCATTGACGGGTCTATGACCGTGAGCTGGGTTCCTTTTGCTTTCGAGCGAGGCCGACGCATGCGGCGGAGCTTGAGGCCTGTCGGACCGAAGAACTTTACAATCATTGCCTAGCGCTATGAATTAGTGAAAGTTGAATAAGAGACATACAATCTGACTGACCCTAACGAGTACTTCGGACATAAGAAATTCCTGCGGGAGCGGACGATCTGGATTGGCGTACAAGACGGGCGCGTGTCGATCGTACTTGGGGGAATCGACCTTCTTCTTGAGGAGGCCCAATTTCCTCTCCGCTGTAAGAGGTCCGAAAATGCTCAGTTCCGCGGCACGCAGAGTGGTAGTGTAGAGACGACGCCCAGCGTCAACAGCTTGGGTAAACTAAGGAGCCGGAGAACAATGAGACACTGTACGAGATAGAATGATGAGCTTACCGTAGTGGCGAACGTCTCCTCCTGCTCTATGAGATCTCCCATCTCTTCGATGCCCATGAACCGATAAACATTGGCCATGTTCGCTTGGGCCATCGCCTTCGCGTCCTCGAAGCGGGAAGGATCAGCAGGATCGATGCTCCTTGCAAGAGGTGACAGCGGGAAGGTGCCCTCGGCGACCCAAGGACGGATGCACTTGGAGAAACCGCCGCCCTTGCTCTTGAACTTACTTTCGAACATCATAGACTGGAGTGAGAGGCCCCTATCGAAGCTTTTCTTCTTGTCCTTGGGTAGCAGCGCGTATAAGACGCGGACCTGGTCTTTGACGGCGCAGTATGCGTCGAAAAGGGCGCCATGTTCCTCCTGAGTTTCGTGCAGAGCCTGAAGAAAATAAATACCATATGAGCACTCGATAACAGGACCTAGATAAGTTATATGGACGACTCACTTTACGAACTTGAACCAGAGGCGCGGCCTCCGAGAGTTGGGCTACAGCATGCAGAGAGCGCGTAAAGCGACCATCGTCGTCCATAGAGATGCCGCCAATCTTGGAGGGGAACTCCTGATCGTCGTCGTCATCGCGGGCAGCCATAGATTTCTAAAGACGTGTAGTGAACGAAGTCGGTATGAAGACGAGATGAGGAAAAGGCTGAGACTGCTAAGGGTCTACTGATGGAATGGCTTACCTTATATACAAGTCAGTGTGATGTCGCTGACGTGTAGAGCAGTTGACGAACATAAACGATTCATAGCCAGAGCCAGAGTGAGCGTTCCGTGGCCGCCATGAGACGAATCAAAGCGCCCGCAAGAATTGCCTCGTTAACACGGAAATAACCTAGTGATTCATTAGACGCACCTCGTGTTTTGACCTATACAATCCACGACTGTTCTGCCTTACGATCAGGCTGTGATATGAGGAAATTAGTAAAGATATGATAACGTGTGAAGAAGTGACTTACAAGACGTTCTCGTGTTGGTGGACAGGTTTAGAGCCTTGGACTCGAAACGAGGCTTTCATTGAGTCGGATCTGTTTACGTCAACATGTGACAGGGCCTTCAAAGCCACTGCCTTGCTCACGATAGCTTGCATGTTCCGGTCGCCAGCGAAGCGGTGAACTTGGGAATGCCAAGTTCGAAGAGCCGCATGCCATATTAGCGATAGACTGCTTTGAGGTCTGATGTAATAACACTCACCAATAGATCAATGAATGTGAATATAAAGGCGGGATATGAACGGTGTCGTCTTAATCTGTCTTAATCTATCAGCTTTGTGTGCAGTATGTCCAGGTGTATATTTACGTACAAGTGCAATGGCAAACAATCCGGAGCGGGAGCAACCGGGAATGCAAGTTTGCCAACTAGTTAAGGCAGACGAAATGAAAGAAACGCACCTGACAGAATAGATCAGCTGAAGGCAAAGGGCATGCGGGTGACAATGTAAAGCGAAAGGGCGAGTTTTGACGGACCGGTTCGGGATGACCACTAGAAACGTGTAGTATTAACACACTTCTTCGTCAAATGACATGAGAAATCGGCTTGGAACGCACCTGGACTACGGAGAATTGTAATAGCTAGAAGAGTGAATTGAGGAACAGCAAGATTGCTGGTAATGCTATGAAACGAGCATGAAGTGCGAGGGAAGAAGGGGAAGCAGACACAGAACTTGTGACATCGAGTGATTCCGCCTCAGCGAGACCATTCCTTCATTCGAAGGAACATATCTCCATCGATATGTGTCATAACAAAAAACTCGGAATGGTCCGCTGACTTGAAGTCAGGAGCGAGCAGTGCCCCGCGGATAATCGAACCCAGCGGGATGATAATAGAGGAAGCCCGAGGAGTAGCCTTCACACGGACGAGGCCGAGGTCCTTGTCCACCCTTCTCGCTAGTCCCGGAAGGCCCGCCGTGTAAGGCTGGACAAGCGCCAATGAGAGGGGCTCGTCGACACCGGCGAGGTGAATCTGAAAAGCAAAGACGAGACGCACGAAGGCCTCGCTGGTGTCCGATACTTGCACCAAGGCGCAATCATAGCGAGGGTGATGGTGAAACTTGGGGTGACAGTGTAGATAGTCCGTCGTCTGTAGCTAGGTCTCTTTCGACTCGTAATTGACCTTGATGAAGCGGAACTCCTGAAGCTTCTCGATACATCAGTCCTGTGTTACAGCAATGCCAGATGGATTATAGCCTATGCATACCTGATAGCTGCGACCGAGCCTCTGCCACGAAACCAGCTGGGCCCTGTATCCCTCCATCCCCTCGAGATTTGGCAGAGTCTCATTGACGAACCTCTCGAGTACGTTGTGGAAATCTTGAAATGCCGGGTCGTGAGGGTGATCGCTCTGAAGGTTTGTGATGGTGGTGATGGGCTGAGACGATCCTACATAGAACTTCTCAGAAGATGATGTGAAAGAACTGTACTCGGCACCAGTGTCGTTGCTTGCAGATTCGTCTTGAGCAGAGAGAGCGGCTTCGTACTCTGATATGCGACTGAAAATCAAGTTAATCGCAAGCCGGTGTTGATCTATTCGTAGAATCTGTAAAATCGCAAAGAGAGGATCATAAGAGCATTGAGATGGTAGAACGTTCACGTGGGAGAAGTGCTTTACTCACTTGCTCTGCGATTTCCTTGCCGTTGGTACGACCGTACGCCGCTTTGAGGAGAGTGTGCACTCCCTCATTTGGCCGCGTGCTGTAGTTACGACTTGCGCCTTTGTTTCGAATATCTTCGAAGGCGTGCTTGAGGTAATGCGCTTTCGGGAAATCCCAATCGATTTTTATGTCGGGTATCTGCGATGTTTTTGCAAGTTCAATGTAGTCCTGTTGTTCAGCGCCGTGATGTAATAGTGAGCATCATCAGAGGATCGAGCTGAATATATTCTCAATCGAAGCTGACTCACATCGAGCACCTTGCTGAACCGCTCAAGTTCTGCTTCGCCGGCTGCAATTGTATCGTCCGTATGGACGTCAAGGCCGATGTAGCAGTCGAGTTCTAGATAGCTTCTGATGACCAGAAGCAACGCGTAGCCTTCAGGCGACGTCTTGGGTGTGAGGAGGTTTTGCGCCACGAATAGAACTTGCTGTAAGTCAAGTTCTGTTATACAATCAGAACATTACATATTTGAGAGGCTTACCTTTGACATATCGTGAAACTTGTTACCGTCAGAGAATGACGTATTGACCGCATGGGCGAAGTGGTTCAGGTCTCGCCATCTCGGCATTGCATCAAACCTGTTTTATTATTATAGTATGAACGAAGCAGACAATGTCTAAGGACTTACTGCTCGTCAAACTTCCCCATCGTTCCCTCGAACTTACTGCTTACGTGCTTTATTATCTTCTGTAGTTCAGGGAGTAAGTGTCGACCGAATAGTCCACCGTGATTAAAGTGCAAGCGGTCGAACGAGAGCGCGTCGTGAGGATCCGAGTACTGGATATCCCAGAACACATTCTGTGCTACCTCAATACTCAGTACGTCAGTTAAGAATGTTCTGAAACGCACCTCAGCTGGTCGCAAGCCGACTTTCTTCATAGCATCGTTACCAAGGCCCTTATTGGCCTTGTACTTGTCGTATAGATCACGCCCTTGCTTTGAAGTACGGTGTTCGTACTTTGTGTGGAAATCCCGTAGGTTCTCCTTCGGAGAAAGGCAGATGGGACACGGGCACTTGCCTTTAGGCCCGCGTATCAATGCCATCATGCATCTAATTGAAAATAAATAAAATAGTCAGTGGCTTCAGCGACAGAAAGGAGAGAGAAGACTTCACTGCTCCTCGTAGTCAGCAGAGAGAACAAATATGGCCGGGAATAGAACACGTTTTTGACCGTCAAAGCAGTCGTGCACCATCCCCGCGTTCGAATATGTCCCGATGTCTTCTATAAACGTTTTGAAGGACTTGTGCCAGACCACTCGCTTGAAGTTCGTGTATGACAACTTGCCTTCCTTCTCAGGATCGTCGCCGAGCTATCATTTTATCAACAGCTATAAGAGTATTGAACAGAAAGGTTCATGAATGTACACACCACGGGGAGCCAGCCAACAACGCGCGCGCCGCCGACGCCGTTTCCGTTACGAATTTTACTAGGCAAGTTCATACACCTTGCTATGACCGGGTACCCTTGGACGGTACCAAACGACGAAAGACGCGTTTTGTCCGCGTAAAGAAGGATCGAGAACGGCGCGGGAGTTGCGCCACTATGTTGATTAGGTAGTTTACTCTATACGCAGAAGAAACATGTAGCATCGAGCAATATAGACATAAGAATACGCACCTGTATACTCCACCATCTGTCAGCTGTCCACGGTTCATCATACATGCGGACGAATCGCTCTGAATCATCGTCTCGTCGATAGACTTTTTGTGCATCCCATTCGAAGTACGGCGCGAGGGACTTGTTCGCCAGAAGTTCCTTGGCCCATTCCCAGAGGTCTCGTTTGTGAACTTCGACGGGTATCTTCTGTTTCTTCCAGTCCACCGTTATCTTACATGTTTCGATCTGGGCCAGTGGTATGACAAATGCATGCGAATGAGATTGTCATTGAACACTATCTAAGCTAGTTGGTACATCATGCCGCTTACGGGGGTGAGCTCCAAGGCTGCCTGGTCGCATGTTTTGCACAGCTCGGCGTCGTTCTTGAAAGTTACGTCCGCATTACCTTTCGCCACCTTGCCAATGAGCGCCAGCAGGCGCTCAACGTTTGCCTGTGTGAGTTTTGCGTCTATCGCGATTGAGGCGAACTCGCAGTCACCTTTCGATTTGAATGGCTCCCATGGTTCCGACGCGTTGTTGTTGAGTGCCGGGAGCAGATGCACTGTGTTGCGGAATTTGTCCCATGCCTCGGTCTTCGAGGGGCGCTTGCTGTCGGGGTGAAAGTCTGTTTTGAAGTCCAGGTTACGAGATGAAGACGCGGGAGGGAGCGTCGTCGCTGTGTAAGCGACACTCTGCATACTGACGTCGGACTCGGAACCTTACAGACATGTAAGCTCCCTCGACGGAGGCAGAGACAGAGACACAGAAATATGAGAAAACGACGTACGAAGTCTAGCGTTGACCCCACTATCCTCAAACTCATCGAAGTCTTCTGTATATTCAGCGTGAACGAGCGTTGGCGCTATTTCGCCATGCTCCTGGTGCAGATCTGATGCCGCTCATATGAGTAGTGCCATCGATTGAAGGAGAGGACATACCATCATTTGAGCTATGTGCTCCTGCCAGGGCAGCCGGAGGCCCAGGAACGTAGGTAGATATCGAGGGTCCCCACAAACCCTGTTCTTCAGTTCCAACGAGCTTTGAGGAGCCTGGTACTGGCGCTCGTGCTGCAGACAAGCGATCGGTCCGTAGCTGAACCTCGCGAGCTGGTGCGATAGGGAGAATCGGTCAGAGGGAGTCAGAGAGACGAGCAGAGAACAAGGGACACAAGGAGACATCATATACTCATGTAAGGAGGTAGATACGGATTACTCACCTTCGCGCTGCAGAGCCGAGTGCCTGTCTGAGATGGCATTACGGCGCTGCATCTGCTGCTGACGCTCGCAACAGGTCTTTTCGTGCATGAGGAGCCCATTCGGATGCAGAAGCCGGCCGCATCCATTGCCGCATGGAACTTTGCCGTTGTTATTCGGCTTGGCTTGAGGTCTGTCCTTCTTGGTATTGGCGCGAGGCATGTTGTACAACAGAGAGTGACGTAGGTGAATACGGTATAAGGTATGGAACAAAGGGGGCGGGGTTGGGACCGGGGACGGGTGCGGAGAAAGCGATCGATGAATGTTGACGCGGGCGTCCGATCGAGGCACGTCGGATCAACTAGGATACCGGGGCAATGCGTGGGAACAGGCGCGAGTCAGCGAAAGAATGCATCGAGAACGAGGACGAGGACTTGCCGAACCAATCGGATGGAGTTGCAACACCGGTCTACGCTAGTGGCCGCACGCGGATTCATGTGCCTACGTTTTAATGCGTGTAGATCTCACCTGTCCGTTCGGACAGCGCTTCCGGGGCAACCCGGCATTTGAATTCCGTCCGAATGATATTCATATGGCATTCGGTTAACATAGTAACTTGCTTGTCTGACTTTCGTGGGAACGGTCGTTTCCACTTTTCCGACATTGCTGTTGGTGGCCGCGCCAGTGACTGGTGAAAATTGTATGCCGTGACTTCAGACTCAACTCGCGTCCAAAGTTATGGAAAATATGCCTCGTCCACAGTTCATGGCCATAGAGAGCCTGAGCGCCATGATTTGATACTTATACCTCATTAATTCATTGGCCGGTTTGAAAAAATCCGCGGTAACGGGCTTTGCCGTGCACTGGAGCGCGGTGTTACCCAATAATTTCCACTGTGCAGCCGGCGGCGAGTACGTCTTTTCTCTAATGCATGATGGAGTCAAACTCATTGTGTCTGAAACCACTCACCATGATAGTCTCTCCAACAGAGCAAGATTCGCTCCATACAACAGGACATCGATGATCCCTCCAACGACAAGAACATCTTTCCAGACAAAAACCTTGATATCGTGAGCAAGTGCTCCTGGGAACCGTCACAGTGTTTTGACGCGGAGAAGAATCTATTTGGAGCACGTGGAAAGGAGTTTGGCTTCACCAAGCATCACTACTCGTCTATAGTCCACCACAAGGTAGATCTTCTTGCCACTAACCACCTCTTCCTAGAGTTTGCTACGCCCTGGAAGGTACTGTACTTTTACGACCGTTCGCTCGTGGGAGAATGACTTCCTAATCCGGATGTCCCGCTTTCTGGCTCGCGGGTTGGGATCAATGCGGGACACTTGGCTCGTCAGGGGTTAATTATTTCGAATGTCGCGGGACACGTCGCGTTCGCCGTTCGGCGTCGGACATACCTGGTCTCTATTCCCCGGCTGACAAGGTAACTCAGGGAAATCATAGCTTGATGAAGTCTCCTCGCGCGCGCTACACATTACTGACAGTTCTTTGTTTGTAGGTTTGTGAGCCATGTGTCAACAGGATTGGCCTCCAGTCTTTACTGGCGGGCAGCACTTCCGCCTCACGACGCGCATCTGTCGATGCTCAGCCCTGCAGCAGCTAAGGTGAGCTTTCGGTCAAGCTTTTGTTTCATCCCTGGATTTCTGAAACTCTAGCACCACGTTCATGTGTCACCTCCACGAAAATCGCGCTCAAACCGTATGGGATGCTCGCAGTCAAGTCATGGCGTGTTGATGCAGATGTATAAAGAGAGACATTTTTTGCTGTAGAATGACTGGCAGTGCGTCTTTTTCCCCTCTTTCATGCCTCCTCCTCGTCTCATCCAGGAGCCAGGGAACCAAAGGGGGAAGCGTCGTAAGGTATCTAACAAGAAGTTCGACGACTTTCTGGGTCATTAGATCACTTGTAATTGCTCTAGATTTTTTTTTCGAATTTATTCGTATTTTTACGCTATTTTTACCACTTGTCCCGCTTTTTGGCTCGTGAGTCCTCAAAGAGGTGGGACAGTCCCGCCTAAATGGCTCGCTCGCTCAACCCGTGGGACATGGGACGAGCGAACAGTTGTAAAAGTACAGTATTTGATGGCGATGTGAACGAGTCTTTTTCACCAGAACACCGAACACTACAACAGCACGTTTCCAGCTTTGCCGGATGCTCTCTTGTTATGGCTGAGTCACCTCAACAGCTTTTCACTGCTATTGCTCATGCAATGTTGAGTACGAGTCATTGTTTTCCAGAAGCAAAGTAGCTGCCTTGCTCATTATTATCTGGCCATCTCTAGGGTATTGGAGCATGCTGTGCAAGGGCTTTCAGCACCGTGATATCAACATCGGTAATGTGCTTC
>NW_006913065.1:849434-852494 GCF_000271625.1 Coniophora puteana RWD-64-598 SS2 | reverse complement strand
TATTTTGCTTCCTATGTACATAAAAAATTGGAGCAGTCAGTTTTCTACTCAATGAAGCTATCAGGATTGATCAGACAGTAAAAAACAGTGACAAAATCGACTTTTTATTGTGTTGCAACAATTACTGTAGTAAAAGACACTTATTCATCCAAATCCCAATGGTTCTCATTGTCTGAAATACCTAAAATTAAGTCTCCAAGTCCATCATCATGCTTCTCAACAGTCATTTCATCAATACCATTGTCCTCAGCTTTCTCTAAGGATAACTCAGTTGCTGAGGATGGCCCTAGCTCATGGGAAATTAATTCCTGGCAGCTGAGTGTCATCAACACCTGAATAGCTTCAACAACATCTCCACCAATGTGATTGCACCTTTTTGTGATTATTTCAGCAGCTGCAGAAAAAGCACACTCACTGGACACTGAAGAGGCCATAATAGACAAGCAGCTGCTTGCAAATAATCCCCAAATAGGGTACAAAGGAAAATTCAACTGTAGCACTGATTAGAGTCATAAAATATGATACAACAAGATGACTTACACCCCACCAATGGACAATAGATATCTCTTTTGGAAGAGGCGTCACAGAGCCAAGGTAAGCATGAAACTCTTGAGCCCAAGGTGCTGAGGCATTTTCAGCTTCACTGTTTGCACCAAAACTGTCTTCAGGACATTAGTAACCTGCTGAGTCAAACATCACATAATCACTAACATAACTCTCAAGGCTATATTCTAATAATAGGGCAAGTGGGTCAAATAATGCCATAGCTAGATTAGGACACAGCGCACTTTTGATTAGAATTTGCCACAGTCAATAGAAACATTGCACACTATCTAATACTTAAGTTGAAGCTATACAACTTTTTGTTACTAGAGTAATTGTACAGTCATATCAACATTTTTCGAAATTTTAGCTACAGGCCCTGGCTTAGGCCCTGGGCTCGGGCTTTGCAACAACCCAGGCCAGGCCTTAGGCCCTCAAAAGCCCTAGCCAGGGCTCGGGAAGGGCTTGGCCTATACAGGGCTTGGCCTGAGGGCTTTAGGGCTTCAGGCCTGGCCCTGCACAACACTAATATTGACTTGTACAAGATTTAATGCTGCCTCCGGCGCATTTTTAAGCAATATATGGCATTGTACCCAGCACAGTTTTTGATGCTGGAGTTAATGCTGAATTTGGCACTGTACCCGGCGCTGTTTTTGATGCTGACATTTATTTATGCTAGATATGGCACTGTTTTCAGCACTGCAACCAGCAGTATTCTCACGCCGATTTCGGCGCCATGTTTTTCGGCACCATGTTCAATGCAGTTTTCGGCGCCATGTTTTCGGCGCCACATTTTCGGTACCATGTTCAACACCGTTTTTGGCGCCATGTTTGGCGCTGGTTTTGGTGCCATATTCAATGCCAATTTCGGCGCCATATTTTTGGTGCCATGTTCATTGTTCAATTCAGTTTTTGGCGCCATGTTTTTGGCGCCATGTTTTCGGCACCACAATTTTGGCGCCATGATGTTCAACACCAATTTCGGCGCCATATTCTCGGCGCCATGTTTTCAGCGCCATGTTGAATGCTGTTTTCGGCGCCATGTTTTTGGCGCCATGTTCACTGCAGTTCTTGGCACCATCTTTTCGGCACCACATTTTCGGTGCCATGCTCAATGCCAATTCGGCGCCGTGTTTTCAGCATCACGTGTCCGGCGCCATAGTCAACGCCAATTTCGGCGCCATATTCTCGGTGCCATGTTTTTGGCACCATGTTCAATGCAGTTTTTGGCGCCATGTTTTTGGCACCACATTTTTGGCGCCATGTTAAATTCCAATTTTGGTGCCACATTTTTAGCACCATGTTCAACACCATTTTCAGCACTAAATTTGTGGCTATCAGCGCCGTTTCCGGCGCACTGTGAGGACTTTGAATACATTTATGTGCGCCGTGCATCCCACTGGCACTGGTTACCTGTAATAAGTGCTGAACACGGCGCTGGCACCCCGACCACTCATTGACATCCTGCATATCACAGGTGCGCCGCCAGTCCGCGGACACGGTGCTATCGTGCCGTCCGCGGACGTCCGCTGGCACGACGTTGTCGCCGAAATGGCCCGTCCGCTGGCACGACATTGTCGGCGCCGGCTGCCTGTAATATGTGAACGGTTTCGTCATCGATGGAGACCTGTACATCAAGCTCATCAATTACGACTTCGAACAAGACAAGACAACATTGTGCTTGGCAGCAGGTGGTTGTATATCACTTTCGAAATATATTCATTGAGTTATTTCCTCCCAAGGGCACCGCTGAATTCATGTCTGTTGATCTAATTAGGGCTGCGGAAAAGGGGACCTCCTATCTCCGTTCGCCGCCGGTCGATGATTCATGGTCGTTTTTCTTCGTTGCAGTCTGGGCAGCGGCCTGGTACGTTGTTGAGGGACCAGTACCACTGGACCTTGAAATGCTACGCAAGGATATTGCAGGAGGCATCAATAACAGAGGATCCGCCATTTCCACGCTTATCACAGCACTTTGCAAAATGAAAGTGGAAGACTATGGGCATTTCCTTTCAAGGAGGTACAAGCAGTAGCAACACGCGCTAGACATGTAGGTCAGAACTCAGTCGTCGCATAGGCAAGACGAACGCTGTGCATTACCTAGACACGTAGGTCAGAACTACAAAGGAATGTAAGTACGTGTCTATAATCAACGGGCACGAAAAGAGTCTCACCTCAGTCGTCGCGTAGGCAAGACGAACGCTGAGGTGAATGTAACTACTCGTCTGGTATAAGTGGAATCTGGGCGACTGTCATGTAACATACAAATCGGGAATGCCACGTAACGAAGTAGGGGTATACCATATGGAAAGGAATGTCGGGGAACACAATAGAACGAAATGGAAAGAACGTGCGTGATACAGAATGACCATCTGTCAGGAAAACCAGGGTATATGTCAAGGTAACCACGCCGAGTCGGCGCCAGCGCTATGGCTGTCTCGGCGTCAACTGCCGACGTCTCGCTCGTACCTCAACGCGCGCTCGAATCGGCCTCGGCGAGCGCGACGCCTTGCCGAT
>NW_006913065.1:843809-849414 GCF_000271625.1 Coniophora puteana RWD-64-598 SS2 | reverse complement strand
GACATGTAGGTCAGAACTCAGTCGTCGCATAGGCAAGACGAACGCTGTGCATTACCTAGACACGTAGGTCAGAACTACAAAGGAATGTAAGTACGTGTCTATAATCAACGGGCACGAAAAGAGTCTCACCTCAGTCGTCGCGTAGGCAAGACGAACGCTGAGGTGAATGTAACTACTCGTCTGGTATAAGTGGAATCTGGGCGACTGTCATGTAACATACAAATCGGGAATGCCACGTAACGAAGTAGGGGTATACCATATGGAAAGGAATGTCGGGGAACACAATAGAACGAAATGGAAAGAACGTGCGTGATACAGAATGACCATCTGTCAGGAAAACCAGGGTATATGTCAAGGTAACCACGCCGAGTCGGCGCCAGCGCTATGGCTGTCTCGGCGTCAACTGCCGACGTCTCGCTCGTACCTCAACGCGCGCTCGAATCGGCCTCGGCGAGCGCGACGCCTTGCCGATTCCAACACTCCCCCTCAAGGCGAGCGCAGGCCGAGCTCAGCCGCGAAATGCTTGACCTTCGGCGAGGGGAGAGCTTTTGTGAGCGTGTCCGCGACCATGTCTTCGGTGGGGCAGAACACCAAGCGAAGCTTGCCGTCGTCAACGATCCACCGGATGAAATGGAAATGAACATCGATATGCTTCGTGCGGGCGTGGTACTGATGGTCTTTCGCGAGCGCAATGGCGGACTTGTTGTCAGCGAAGAGCGTGATTGGCGCTTCAGGCGAGTCGAAAAGCTGCGAGATGAGGGAGCGCAACCACAGCGCCTCCTTCGCCGCGTGCGTCGCTGCAACGTACTCGCTTTCGGTGGTCGAGAGCGAGACGACTTCCTGGCGCTTCGACGACCAGGACACGGCCCCTCCATCCATGAGGAAAGTGTAGCCGGATATCGCGCGCCTGTCTTCGGCCATGCTGCCGTCGGCGTTGGAATACCCGGCCAGTGCACCCTGAGAGCTGCCGAACGTCAGCGTGAGGCTGCGCGTTCCGATGAGGTAGCGGTAAACGCGGCAGACCGCATCCCAGTGTGCGGCTCCGGGCTTGCTGTTGAAGCGAGACACCGCCGACACAGCGTATGCAATGTCCGGGCGCGTGCCAAGCGCTGCGTACATCAACGAACCTACAGCCTCGCGGAAGGGGATGTGGAGCATGGCAGCGAAGTCGGCGGCAGTTTGAGGCGACTGCGCTGAGGATAGCCTCACTTGCGGATCCATCGGGGACGACACAGGCTTGCTGTCTTGGAAGTTGAATCGGCGCACAATCGAGTCGATGTACGACGTCTGCGAGAGTGCGATGGTGCGAGCTTCCCGATCGCGCCGAACTTCAATCCCGAGTAGCCAGTGCAGCTCGCCGAGATCAGTGATCTCGACGTGCTTGCGGAGACCTGTCTTCAGCTCGACGATGAGCTCGAGCGAGGTGGCGGCGATGGTGCAGTCGTCGACATGGACAACGACAATTGTGCGAGCGTCAGCGCCGGTTTTGAAGAATACCGCTTGGTCTACTGCGCAGACTTCAAAACCGAGTTCGTTGACGAGGATCTCAACAAGGCGTTGGTACCACCGCCGCCTGCTTTGCTTCAGACCGTACAGCGTCTTATTCAGACGTGCAACGCGCGTTGGAAATTCGGCGGACTCGTATCCCGGGGGTTGGCGCATGTAGATGACTTTGGCGTCGGACAGCTTGCCATTCAGGTACGCCCCTTTGATATTGACTTGATGTAATTCCATGTCGAAGCGGGCGGCGAGGGCGAGAACAGTGCGTATGGAGGCGAGTGTGGCGACGGGCGCGAAGGTGTCAAAGTAGTCTACTCCTGGCACTTGCGAGAACCCTTGGGCGACGAGGCGAGCCTTGTGGCGCACGACCACGCCTGATGCGTCCTTCTTGGCGCGGAAAACCCACTTCGAGCCGATGACGTTTGCGTTGGGTGGTGCATCGACGAGATCCCAAGTGCCAGCCGCGTTGAGCGTCGCAAGTTCCTCTAGTATACCACGCTCCCACTCGAGCCAGTCGGGGCGGCGCCTCACGTCAGCCAGCGAGGACGGCTCAAGTGCCTCGGCATTTGCGACAGCGTCACGCACCGCAAGAGCATAGTCCATGGCCTCCTCGAGCCTAAGCTCCTCGAGCGCCAGCATCATGCTGACCTCATGCTCCCCCTCAAGGTCTGACTCGTCGCCTTGGCCGGTCGGAAGCTGCACGCCACGAGCGAGTTTGGGATCCCGCGCTCGGTGAGAGCTGGAGCCCGCACCACTGAGTATGTCGCGAACACGCTGGCTGGGAAGACGCGTTCGCTTGGGGCGGGCATCTTGGGCATCGCTTGCGTCGGGTTGCACATCATCGGCATCAGCAGGAGGTAAGGGTGGAGGTGCGTCAGCGGCAGCATCGCCAGAATGAGACGAGGGAGCGTGGGTCGCGGCATCAGACTTTGGTTGGGCCTGGGAATCGTCCGAAAGCGGTGCCAGGGCAGGGACAGTTGCGCCTGACTCTTCCTCCCCCTCGCGACTGTCACTCGGCAACCCAAAGTACACGTTCCGCTCGACTGTGATGCTGCGCGACTTCGGCCAGTAAACACGATGCCCATTCGCACTCCTTGCATCCACACCCACCCACCGCCCGGACTCGACACAACCACCAAGCTTGGTGCCACCCTCACGGCGCACATACACTGGGGAGCCCCATTCATGAAGACCACGTAAATCCGGGTGCCGACCGTGTGCAGCTTCGTATGGTGTCATGCCGTCGAGTGCACGTGTCGGTGTACGGTTCTTCAACCACACGGCGTGATGCACTGCCTCACCCCACAAGAAGCGCGGGAGACCACTGGCGTGCAACATGGCACGCACGCGCTCGAGAAGGGTACGGTTGAGGTGTTCGGCGACTCCGTTGTGCTGCGGGGTGTCATGTACGGTGAGCTTCTGCTTGGTGCCGGCTTGCGAGAGGTGCGCGGTGAATGCCTTGCCCAGATATTCTCCCCCTCGATCCGAGTGCAGGACATTCACGGATGCATGGTGCTGGGTGGACCACAGGCTCTCGAACTCCTTGTAGGCATCAAACACGTCGCTCTTCTGCTTGAGTAGGTACAGATGCGTGAGCCGGCTGTGATCATCCGTGAAGCTAACGTAGTACCAGCGGCCACCGAGCGTTGTGACCGGTGCCGGGCCCCATACATCCGAGTGCACCTCATCGCCGAGGGCTTCTGCACGCTCCCCTTCTCTTGCCTTTGCTACAGGCTTGCGCGTGGCCTTAGCATACACGCACGACTCGCAGAACAAGGGCTCGTCGGGGGACTCGCTGAGCCTGAGACCGGTGACCAGGCCATCCTGAGCGAGCTTGCGTGCGGCACTCGGCGAGATGTGCCCCAAGCGGCGGTGAAGCTCCATAATGGTGACTTCATCAGTGGCGGTGCTTGCGGACTCGACACCGTCGTGCACGACACGGTATAACCCCTTGGCTGATTGGGGGATCTGACCGATGACAGAGCCGTCAGGACCGCGCAGCGTGCACCTCCCCTGTCCGAATGTGGCTTCGTACCCCTGCCGGTCGAGGCGGCCGACAGAGACAAGGGTGAATCCCACCTCGGGCGAGTACAGAACTTCGGTGAGGCGCAGTTGAGAGACGTCGACACCATTCGGGACTTGGATGACAAGGTCTCCCCTGCCAATCGCATGGAACACCTGCTTGTTCGCAGCGGTGAACGGGTGAGGGGTAATTGGAGTGAAGTCCACGAAGTCAGAGTGGTAAGGCGAAATATGACGTGTCACGCCGGAGTCGTATAGCTCGGTGGTGAATGTGGTGCGTTCCACGCGCGTGGCTGATTCCACATGCACAGCCCACTCGTCGCAAGTGGCCGGTGCAGCCTCGTGGTCGCCTGGGGTATCGTCGTTGCTGCCTGTGGTGTCGTTGTCATCGCACCAGTCCGCGACAACACTTTCGACATCCGAATCCGATGCGTCAAAATCGTCGTCAGAGTCGTCGTCTGAAGAATCTGACATGCTCATGAGACCAGGCATGGAGTCGGCGTCGTCGTTGCTGACCGAGGACTGTGTGTCCCAGTCGGACTCTCCAGCCTCCGAGAACGCAAAGGCGGCATCGCTGTTGGAGTCAGAGTCGATGGCGGCATTGGCTGAACCTTGGGCGTTGTCCTTCGCCCCTCCATCGGACTTTTTCTTCAGCTTCGGGCATTCCCTGCGCAGGTGTCCAACCTCGTCGCAATGCCAGCACTTCCGACCTCTTCCTCATCCCGAGCTGTCACGCGCACCCGAAGAACCGAAAGCCATGGCTTCGTCGCCGTCCTTCGCGTCTCCAGCGCGCCCGCCTGACGCCGACCTGATCCACTTGGACTCCTCCCCGATGACCTGAATGAGGGTATCCGGGTCGATCGTGCCGGTGGGGCTGTAGAGGCGGGCGGCAGTAAGTTGCCCAGACGCAAAGCTCGCAAGAGCTTTTGGGAGAGAAGATATGATGGTCGACCTGTAGTCGGCGTCGTTGATATCGACGCCGACTGCAGCCAGTTCCTCCTTCTTGGTTCGAAGGCCATCCAACCAGACGCGCACATCGCCGCCTCGGCACTTGGAATTGAGGAACTCCGAGCGTAACTCGGTCTGTGCAAACGCGCCCTTCTGGGTATACTCGAGCTCGACCTTGGCCCACATCTCGGCGACCGTGCCCATGCTCCTGATCTTGAGCACTGTGGAGTCGGGCAGGCGTCCGAGGAGTAGGTTCTTGGCGAGGCTCTCGCGTTCCTCCCACTTCTCGAGGTCGGCGACCTGCGTGGGCGATAGCTGTGGCGCTGTCGGCGGCTGCTGAGGGGGTACAGTCACGCCTGTAGTGCTTGGCGCAGCCTGCGACGCAGTTGCAGTGGCCGGCACGGGCGCTGTGGTTGCAACCGGCTTAGTTGCAGCACCAGTGAAGTGTGCCCACAGCTTGGGCTTTGCCTGGACGCCGGTTGTGAAGCGGATCGCAAAGATTGCCCAGTTGGCGCCTCGGGAGTCGAGCTTGGGAACGTTTGAGGGAAGGGTATCGGTGGTGATGGGCTGTGAGGACGACATGGCAGAGTTGTGAATCGATGTAGACGTTGGGAGCGGGGCTCATAACCTCAAGGAGGTACAAGCAGTAGCAACACGCGCTAGACACGTAGGTCAGAACTCAGTCGTCGCGTAGGCAAGACGAACGCTGTGCATTACCTAGACACGTAGGTCAGAACTACAAAGGAATGTAAGTACGTGTCTATAATCAACGGGCACGAAAAGAGTCTCACCTCAGTCGTCGCGTAGGCAAGACGAACGCTGAGGTGAATGTAACTACTCGTCTGGTATAAGTGGAATCTGGGCGACTGTCATGTAACATACAAATCGGGAATGCCACGTAACGAAGTAGGGGTATACCATATGGAAAGGAATGTCGGGGAACACAATAGAACGAAATGGAAAGAACGTGCGTGATACAGAATGACCATCTGTCAGGAAAACCAGGGTATATGTCAAGGTAACCACGCCGAGTCGGCGCCAGCGCTATGGCTGTCTCGGCGTCAACTGCCGACGTCTCGCTCGTACCTCAACGCGCGCTCGAATCGGCCTCGGCGAGCGCGACGCCTTGCCGATT
>NW_006913065.1:743909-843267 GCF_000271625.1 Coniophora puteana RWD-64-598 SS2 | reverse complement strand
GCTAGACACGTAGGTCAGAACTCAGTCGTCGCGTAGGCAAGACGAACGCTGTGCATTACCTAGACACGTAGGTCAGAACTACAAAGGAATGTAAGTACGTGTCTATAATCAACGGGCACGAAAAGAGTCTCACCTCAGTCGTCGCGTAGGCAAGACGAACGCTGAGGTGAATGTAACTACTCGTCTGGTATAAGTGGAATCTGGGCGACTGTCATGTAACATACAAATCGGGAATGCCACGTAACGAAGTAGGGGTATACCATATGGAAAGGAATGTCGGGGAACACAATAGAACGAAATGGAAAGAACGTGCGTGATACAGAATGACCATCTGTCAGGAAAACCAGGGTATATGTCAAGGTAACCACGCCGAGTCGGCGCCAGCGCTATGGCTGTCTCGGCGTCAACTGCCGACGTCTCGCTCGTACCTCAACGCGCGCTCGAATCGGCCTCGGCGAGCGCGACGCCTTGCCGATTCCAACATCCTTCCTCTTTGCCAGCGGTTCCTTACCGACTGGCAAACAAACTTGCTTCATCTAGATTGCAGCTGGCAAGACTGTCTAGATGTGAACGGCCACGATCATGACGCTCTCAAAAAAGAGTTTCTTGCGCAATGAGCGAGGGCTTGCAGATTACTTAGAGCTTCTGCAGGGTGCATTACCCTCCTGGGGAAGTGCAGGCTTAGTATAGTTTTATATGTTGTCGCAAACAATCATTAGTCATTAGAAGTATTCAAGGTATCCTGGCAGTAACATGATCATGGTATAAGACAGAGAAAGGCCCGATGGGAGAGCCTGCACCACACCCATAATCCGTCAAAACCCTCGGTTAACGCAGAACACATGTGACTGCAATTCACCCGGATCAACGAAAGTAATTCGTCACATTGCATGAAGAGTTGCTCAAAATTTATTAGCTGTATCACTGCACACATACCGGCCCCTCATGCCTTCTCCTTTAGTTCTTCATCAATACGAATACCCTCAACATCCTCGCTGTCCGCGGATGAGGCGAGATTGGATTGCGGCCCGTGGTAGTGCCTCTATGCGCTATCCACATCACCATAGTCCACCAGTCAGCCACTAGAACCTCTCTGCGATCAACCGAAGGACATAGAGCCGCACTCACCCAGACAAGTACCACACCCTGTTCGTATCGCATGCGGTCAGCAGAGATAGTGAAAATGCAAAGGGGCCTGATACAGAAGAAGGAAGTACGCACAAGCTCATGATGACAATGCTGACAGTGATCACAGACGAGTAGCTCATGTTCTTAGGCGAGACAGGCATCTCATTCGGCAGCGAGAACATGACGCAGACGAAGAGGGTCCATGTTGTGCAGGTGATGTTGGCTGCCCAGCTAAGCAGGCCGTCGCCCATGTAGAACGGGCCGGGTTTGAAGTTGACTTCAGGCAGAACCGAGAGGACAGTCGTGAGCCAGATAGCGCGAAGAGGCGTCCTAGTCGAGCGCAAGACCACGCCAAAGTAGGCTCCATCTGGAAGGCCTGGTATAAAGGGGATGAGGTAAGACACCGGCGAAGGTGAGTAATGCAAATTGTGGCGAACCATGGTCGCGACTATAGGCACAGACAGTGCGTGAGCCTGCTTGAGCCTGGTCTGGCAAACGAAAAAGGCTGTGAGGCAGACTAAGCTCTTCAATGGAAGCGTTTGAGTACGGCTGAGTTCGAGGGACCCGCTCACCCAGAGGAACAACGCAGCCGGAATGCCCATCCTGTTGGCCGGGACCTGTATCGGGTGATGAGGTGAGAATCATCGTTGAAATACCCCCGACGAGTGACTTATCTATAAAACAGCAGTCGGTTGGCCCTGGGAGGTCCTCCCTGAGGACAAAATGGGGACTCGTCTAGCAAAAGGGCGCCATATAAGACTCACAAAAGTCCGGAACATAAAATCAACACGATGTTAAAGAGCCATCCAAATAACCTGATGCCAATGACTTCGGAAAATGGATGGGTCAGCCTAATGAGTGGGTATTAACATGCAACATTCACTAACGAGCTTACCTGCAATGAAGATGGCAGAGGGTGCTAAACAAAGCAGCCATGTAAGAATGGGCAAGGTTCCGACAGAACGGGATAATACACAATCCTGAATAAGCCGCTCGACGAACTTCTTCTTTGCGGTTGACTTCTTTATGACAATATTTGTACGAGAACACGGAAAGCAGTCTCACGAGATTTGTGTCGTCGCGTCATAATCCTCAAGTACGCTCAGACTTTCAAACATAAAGTGCATGCATTTATAATGTAACTTATGATCATCTACATGATCCATGAGAGACATGTGCATACGGTATTGTATCTAGCATGTACCGTTCACCGAACGCTGAGCAATCCAAGCAAGAACGCAACACCGGTGTTCCATCCACCAGTTCCATTGACAATGCTCTTGCTGCCAAACACAAAGTTCGCAGAGTGCATCTATGAGCGGGGCGCCATAACGATTAACACGATAATGATGACGAAGGTCGCCCCGAGGTTCACGAACAAAGCTCGTGGTAGCAAGCGCCAGAGGACCCCGTGTACCATTAGAGTCGCGAACACTCCGACAGTCACATCGGGAGTTACCGTATATCTGGGCGAGACAGCAGCAAGGATCATATTCGCAAGCTCGAACTCGGGCGAGAAGAGTCCGACGACCTGGGCGATGACGCTGAGCCAGCCTACGATGGCGCGGTGCTTCTCGGGGCAGAGTTTCGCGGATGCCGTGTACATCCCGCCGCAAGTCGGGTAGGCGGAGACGATCTCGGCGATGCTCGATCCGAGGGTGAGGCACATGCACGAGCCAAGGATCCAGCACCATGTTACCTTACCGGCATCAAGTGGAGAGAAATGAACTTCTGAGGGCAAGAGATCACACTATGAGGCAGGGTCGCCGAAGAATAGGGGAATATTGAATGTGGCTGTAACACTTGAGCACAAGCCCTAGTGTGCTCGATGGGCCATGAGTAAGGAGCTCCTGCATGATAACAGAGAGTTAGCAGGCGCACCATACTGCTGAACGCGAAGCTGATAGTAGCCAGATTGGTGAATTCCCGCCGGAAGGAAGGCTGGTATCCCAACATCTTGAGCTCCTCATCGTCACTTGTCATCGTCGATGTCTCGCTCCGGTCAGTCGACATGGTGGCGGAAGGGAAGTCGTCATGCTAGTGAGCCTCGGCAGGTTGCAGGATACAAACGGGACTCCGGAGGGAGAGCTCAGGTACGGAAAGATGGCTGCACCTGTGGAGCAGGAAAATACGTATCTACCATGACCGATGCGGGATGAGGTTTGATAAATAGAGCAGGTCCAATCATGTCGTACCAATCTTGAGTGCATGATTTTGACGAACCCGGTCTCACCTCATGCTCGCCGATGCCGCCGTGATGGAACCAATATCGTGCGTTCTTGGCTCGAGATCGGGCCTTCGTAGCCCTTCGCAAGACTCTGAGAGGGATTGACCGAGTAGAGCATGAGAATTCACACTTTAAGTGCAGTGAAATTTAATGGGGCAGATTAAGATGGTGCTGGCCTGTCCAGCAGAAACGGACAAACACTACAGGCAAATACGCTAATTCTGTGCCCGAGAATAAGCAGGAAAATGACCTGGAAAGTAAACATCTTCCTACAGATTTTCGGGCGAGGGATAAGCACGCGGAAAGTTATCATTTTCTGGTGCGTCAAGAGGCCCAATAAGGCAAGTCGAAGCAGAAATTGAATCTCCGCCAGCGCTTAACATCCATAAATGGAAGGAAAGCTTGTTTTTGTCGCCTGAAAATTCACCGGAACATCAAACTTTTTCGGCCTTTATTGGTCAAAAAGAAATATGGAGGAAAATATTTACTTTCCAGTGCATTTTCCTCCTTATTTTCGGATCCAGAATTATCGCATTTGCCTGTAGTGAAAGGAAAGTTCAGAATGGTTCATGATCACGTTGTGATCGCGCGCTCCGACGAGTGCGCGTTGATGTTGTCGACTTGAGGTGCATCATCAAGGAAGTTACCGGCCGGCATTCGCAGAATCACGCTCAACCTATGCTTTCTCCTTTGCTCCAAGAAACAACTGATTCTACAAGTAAGCCCTTTAGCTTATTATTATCATTTTTCATCATCTCGTTACTGACCTTTTGTTTCCCAGTGGCTTCCAACGCACCCCTCAACCTCGACCCGGAGTTCCTCAAGTTGTGTCTTGCCACTTTCAAGAACCAGACAAACCATTCTCCCGTCTCCCCGACGCCCACACTCGTCTCTTCTTCCATGGCCTCCGTCTTTGCCAAGCTCGACGTCGACGGGAACGGGGAGACCAAGGATATCGTAGTCTCTGACGCATCCCGCCTCACCAACTACTACCTGGCCGCGTACAAAGACTTCTACGGCTTGCCCAGCAACCCTCCCTGCATCTACAAGTCGGGCCCAGCCTGGCATGAACGCACGGGCCCGGAATCGTATCGTATCACTCGTGAAGCTCGCCCTGTCTACGACCACCCCATTGCCAACCAATGGCGCGCTTTCGGCACGAGCATCTACCAGTTCCTCGACTCCCAGAGCATCAAATGGACTTCGATCGACCCCGTCGCTTTTGCCGAAGAGGGGGAGGTGAAGCCGTTCTGCCCACTCCTTATGTGGATTGGGGTCTATCCAGAGTCTCTCCTCTACAACGCTGCCGTGGCTGCGGCTGAGGCCATCAAGGAGATCCTCGCTCAGGCTGGTTTCCCCAAAATCGAAGTCGCCTTCCGCGAGTCGGTCGTCACCCGGTCTATCGCTCCGGGCCCCAAGTTGCTCCCCTTCAACCCTCTTCGCGACCCCGTCCCTGAACTCCTCAAGCCCTTCACGCCCACGCTCGGCCTCTCCATAGCGCCGCTGAGGACGCCGTACTACGAGGGCACAGGTGCCCTATACCTCCGCGTCAGCAGCGCCGACAAGCGCACCCTCCTCCTCACCGCCGCCCACGTTGCTCATCCTCCTCCCGTGTTCGCCAACACGGGCATGTCGCGCAGGCGCAACAGCCAGGCTGCCGAGGAGATTGTTGCGCTTGGAGACAAGGGCTACAGCAACGCTGTCACGAGCATGTTGAGTGCGATCGGTGACCTTGCTAGCTCGATCGACATCTGGAACGACAATATTGCCAGGCTGCCCGAGCCTGCCGAGGGCGAGGAGGAGGATGAGGACACGGCCGACAAGCGCCAGGAGTACCTGGACCTGGTGAACAAGGCGAACAAGAAGATCGAGAAGATAAACAAGCTTCACGGCGACGTCACCCGGTTTAGGACGACCCCGGAGCAGCGCACCATCGGTTTCGTCCGCCACGTCGAACCCATTGCCGTCAGCGACGGACCCCACCAGTTTACCCGCGATTGGGCGTTGATCGAACTCTACGAGGAAAAGATCGACTGGGGCTCATTCAAGGGCAACAAGGTCTATATTGGTACGTTTTCCATCTCTGGCCACGGTATCGTCCCATGGTTTTAGCTGACTATTATATTTATCCCCGCAGGTGGGAACCTCTCGTCGTCCGACTACGGCAAGATCATGTTCCCACGACCCGATGACCAGGCCGACTACAAGTACCCGCGCGACGGTCTCCTCCAGGCCTACGGTATCGTGAAGGACAAAGAGATCCGCTCGCCCCAGCACCTCGACTCCAACGGCTACAAGTGCCTCCACGCGGTGAAGAACGGCCTGGCCACAGGCACCACGGTAGGTCGCGTCAACGGGTTGGACTCGTTCACTCGCATGTACAGCGAATACGGCATCGAACAGACGTCCGTCGAGGTAGCCGTCCTGCCTTACGACAGAAAGAGGGGCGCCTTCTCTTCCCCCGGAGATTCTGGCGCCATCGTCCTCGAGAGGGGCGGCGGTATTGTTGGCATGCTCACTGGCGGTGCCGGCGCGACTGAAGAGACCGATACCACCTACCTGACCCCGTACTGGTGGCTCGACGAGCAGATCAAGAAGATACTTCCTGGCTGCTACCTCTACGACGTCGTCCAGTAGATGGCGAGTTTGACGCGCAACAGGCTCCTCAACGGGCTCCTCAATGAACTTCTCCTCTTTTCTGTCGTCTCGTCTCGTCTCGTCTCGTCCCGTCCCGTCCCGTCTCGCCCCGTCTGTCCCGTCTGTCTCGTCTGTCTCGTCTGTCTTGTCTGTTTTGTCTGGCTCTTCTCGTCTGTCTCGTCTCCACGCTCGCTCTTTCCCCGCCGTCTCGCTTGTCTATCTATTATCAGCTCGTTGTCGATGCTGATGTGGTGGGCCCGTCCATCGGCTACTTCTCCAATATCTGTGTACCGGTATCCAAACTCTAGAAGGATTCCACGAGTATGATATCTTTGCTCTTTACTGTGGGCTTTTCCTCCCTCCTTTCCAGCAGTTCCTTGCCGACTGGCGAACAAAATTGAATGGGCTAGACAGCAACTGGCAGGAGTGTCCAGATGTGATCAGCCACGATCAAGACGCCCTCAAGAAGCAGTTCCTTGTGCATTACGAACGAGGGCTCGCAGATTACCTAGAGCTTCTGCAGAAGCATTTCCCTCCCAGGACGGTTCGGCCTTAGTGTAGAGATTGATGTCGTCGCGAACATCCATTAGCCGTGATAATAAAATACAGTTTCAAACTCTCTTATGGTCTGTTCCATGACCAACAACTCTCAAAATGGTTGCTTTACTCTGTTACGTGTTAACTCTCTCAACTCTGCGCTAATGCCGCTTTCTATGGGTTTAAAGCGAGCTAGTATTGCTGAGACCCTGGTTCAAATTCAGCGTAACTCAGAAAGTGAGCTGTCCTTTAATGGCTAACGTGATTGCTACATATGACATAAGTATGAGGCTCAACGTTCAACGTTTACAGGCAATTGGTTTTAGGCACGTAACGTCTAAACACCGTGGCACCCGCAGCTTGTGATATTATTGAGAAAGACATCATAAGTCACTCGGCAAAAGCCGAAGAGCTGGACTGGCGTGTGTCCTCTTGTACTCTTCAAGTTACTTTGTTCATATGCCTCTTTGAAACATACCCCTTCAGCACCTCGCGTTATGAAGCGTTCTTGAAACAACGTAATCTGCCATAAAGTGATTATAATGAACCAGGAAATCGATAACTCCGGCATTTTGTGTTATCCTATTCGCGACGATATATGCCCACCTGAAGCGAGCAACTGGTTACCTTCGGCGCTGAGTAACTGTAGGCAAGTTGACTCAACACCCAGGTCTTTCCCTAACATCAGTTATTGCAGCAATACAGGCATCTTTGGTGTAGCCAACCATGAATTGGCCACGCTGGCCGCCGCAACAGAAGAAAACAGCGTTCTCGACGTACCAGCGAGGCTCACACACCTCGTCCGTCTTGTCGCGCACGGGTCATCGGCGCTGGACGCATTTATACTGTTTGTGCTGGAGTATTGATTACCTTGTGCTTATGCCGACTATGGATGCCAGAGAGAATGCAAGTTTTGCGACTTCTAGACCATGCATACCCAACTATCTCGACTTGGCACGCTTTTACCCCCTGGCTTGCACTGCGGCTCTTTTGGTGATGCAAACGGCTTGGGATGACGTGTCAGAAGAGTTCGGCAGCGGTGATTTGGTGCGCTCTACCAGTTTCATACTCTCAAACATTCATTGACGCGATTGTATTCGCTATTAGGACGAGGAGAGCCCTCAGGTTGATGATGTTACGGATGAGTCCGAGAATATGATGTCTGAGACGCCATCTAGGGCGTCCGACCACGAGACAGTACCTTCGTTTCCCGTGTCCCGGGAGTCTTCTCAGTCGCCACCTCATGCACGTTGCAGCTGGGAGCCCATTGATAATGTCGACTCAAACTCTCAATACTCCCTATTCGCGCAACACCAAGAGTATCCTGACTCGATTTCTATCGCTTGCATAGCAGATCAGTCCGTCATCATCTCGCTGCTGAGGAGCGCTGTTTATCGGCGCCTAGCGTGGGGTACAACGGATCCCGTGATGGGGCTCGGATTTTCACCTGGGTCGCCTATGGTGCAAGTCTTCATTGCGTGGCCCAGTACAACCTGGGAGGATGGCTTGGTACGTTAGAGCTTGAAAAGATCTCTAGGTACGCCAACAAAACCTGGTTTCATAGCCTCTGGTGGCCATCACTGGTGATTGGTCGGAGGACCACACTCTAGCAGTTGACCGGTTCGATCTCACCTTCCCTGCAACCACCTATGAACTTGTCCACTATCTCTCGAAAGTCTTCGAGCTTGCCAAACATGCAAATTGCTCAGGACAAGCTCGTTGGCTGGAATGGCGCTTTGATTTTGCCAATTATGACAAGATGGAGAGCATAACCGTGGATAAGATGGCTTCCATCCGAGTATGGGCAGAGGAGGCCATGCCTACGGATGCTGACGAAAGATGGCCTTTTCGTGACAATGTACTGCCAAAGGCGCCTTTATCACCCGCGGAACCGTCTGTTGACGTATCCGCTAGGTCTGTCTGCCACGTTCCTTTGCACTTAGCTACTAACTCTTCCAAAGTGAACCACAAGACGTTGGTCCACCTCTGAGATGGACATATTTAGAGTAAGTCCCTCAGCATCGCCAATTCAGCCCCACTTATCACTGGCAGTATCGCATCTGGAGCTGCTGATATGAAACACCCCTACGAAACCCTTCATCAATGGCTGTGGAACCGCGTCGCCTGTCTACGTTCGGTATTACCACTGATCGACATGGGCACCATTCACCCATATTATGTGTCTCTTTCCCGTTTTGCCTGGAATGAGGGTTGGGATCAGTCGGTACGTTCCTGGAATGCAGCCCCGTGAAGTTGCCACGTTCGCATATTGATTTTGGTTTAGGTGAACGAGGAGAACATTCACCCCAAACTCAGCCCTCTAAGAAGCGAGCTGCTACAACAGAAATCGGCCTACCTTACAACTGCGATGGCGGACTCACTGAATGAACATGCAGCTGCTGACTTGCTAGCCAAAGTCTGTATTGCTATGGCGGCTTGTTCGGCGGCAAGAGAGCAAAGTAAAGCTGCAGAGCAATATGGCACTTCGGCAGCTTGCGATCACATCTGGGACGGTCTGGTATCTAGTTTGCACGGGACATCTTCGAACGTACGGTGCGCACTCCAAAGCTATTTGAGCTTATAGCTGGCTCACATACACTTGGAAATAGGTATCTCCCAGCCGTCGCCCTTCCAAGGAGTGCTCTCACAGACCGCTGTAAGGATCCAGGCTGGCTAGCTTCGGCTAGATACAACATCAAACAACACAGTATTTACGGGAGCCAACATCGCGACGCGGCGAAGTTGCTCGCCGGTCCCCATTCAACCCTGGGCGAGCAGGCCATTTATGCAGGCCTTCTTTCCATCCACCCTGGTCTCAGTTACAGCAAAACAACCGAGCATGATGTCGAATCCGAGGATGGGTTTGAGGGAGTTTTGAATCTGGTAGCAAACGATCCCGTTGAAGCAATATGCGATGTTGTGTGCACAATCTTCATACCTAATCTTGTTAGCAGCGACTCTTCCGCCACCCTACAACATGCTGCGGAGAGATTTTGTCTGCTCCCTCGTGAACCGGACCAGGCAACTGCGCGTGCACGCGGTGGGACTGCTTACTATCACGGCATCTGCGACCTGCCCTCCGAACATTCCGGCCTCGCGTCTGCCTACGATCTATTCTGCGCGAACGTCCGTTCCGCCGGCCTGTCTCCCGAAACACCAGATTCTCTCGACTTTGGCATCCTTTCGGCTCCTCCAACCGTCTGCCGGCTATCATTCCTGTGGCCTGACAGCAAGCTGGAAAAATTGCAGGCTGGACATCCCCCACCTTTGGCACCCGATCATCCAGACGAGAGTGGGCGACCAGGTACTGAACAGTTGACCGCCGCTGAACAGTCCCTCGCGCTTGAATTGCCTCTACTGCTCGTCAACCACACACCTCCTGAGAAGATCCTTGCGTACATTGGGTCGCACAAGCACCGGATGACTGCGACTGCCGCCGCAACGTTCTTTGGGGCTGTCGGACTCACTGGTGTCCCCGTTTTCAGCCTGGTGACGGACGGGTGTCGTGCAGTCCTTACATGCGCGTGGGCCGAGAAGTTCGGGAGTTTTCAGGTCGGTTCTCTACTCAACCGTTCACACTTCACATGCTGATCTTACTGTATACTTGGTCTCTTTGGGACAGCGTATCAAAATCGCGGAGCGGAACGGTGTCCTGTTCGATCTTCGGAATCCGTTGTCGGCCTTCCACTTTGCGACCTTTCTCGTGCGTCTCAAGCACGAGCACGGTCAGAAGCTGCGAGAGCGATTCGATGACCAAGCGCTGGCTCACCTGCGCGAGCGGCTGGAGCAAGGCGAGTGGGAGACGCGGTGGACGATGTCGCATTACGTTGCAGAGCAGTCGAACGGGGACATGTCTTGATCACCTTGATAAATCCCGATTTATAATAGACTGACGTGAAGCCACGGACTTTTGCATCACTGGGCAAACTGCAGCTGATATCGAAAGTGCAGGCTGTTTCTACTAACCTGGTATCATTGTCGTGCCTGCTTTCACCACATTGACGAGGAAGCCCACGAAAGCAACAGCCAATGTAATCGGAGGCTAGTCCCCAACGTATGGTTATTGTGCCTGTTTTTCTTGACCCGTCCTCATAGGCCGTACGTCTCGGGTTCAACAGATCAGAGCCATTTCTACATTGGTCTCGACAGCGTAACAGCCGCCTTGGGGCATGCCTCGAGGTGAACTGCCATGACTGGACACGCCAGCGACAGGCCCGCCTTAACAACTCACAGCCTCGGCCTTGACAATCGCATTGGCGGAGCATTCACAATATCTGCAAGCCCACACTTCCTCAGTCTCAGACCAGATCTACACAGAACAGCTATCCCATTCACTTTTCTTCTTCTCAGAAACAATACACAAAACTCTGCGTGACGATGAGAGGGCTAGGCATACATAGCGGCTTGAGGATGAGGACGAGGATGAAGTTGAGGATGAGGTGCGTGAATGTGGATATGGAAGCGAATGAGGATGAGGTGGTAAATGGGTGAGTGATGAGCGTGCTATGAAATCGGATGGCAGGACGATGAGTATGGAGGGAGAATGGAGGGAGACGGGGAAACGGGGGGTGCTTAAAGACGCATAAATAGGTGGGGTAGTCCGTGATAAATGGGTAAGAACAAGAAATGAAACTGAAGCTGGAATTGTTATCTGGGTTATGTGGGGTTATATGTCACGCAAACTTGAGACGCAAAGAAAAGAGATTGGGAGACGGGGATATGAACGGGGTGAGATTAGAATGTAAAGATAAGAAATAGAAAGGCCACAGAAAAATGAAACATGGTATCACGCGTCCGGTATATTGACAGACGCAAGACGTGCTCACTACGGAGCGAAGAGCGTAACAGAACACGGGCGGCGCAGGCGAGCAAATGGGAGCAATAATGGAGCAGGGGAGAGGATGCGTGTGGACAAGGGCGCGGTGCGATGCGAGGGACAACATGTCGATATGATGCAGGACTAGAGAGACAGCAGATGACAAGACGACGTGCGTGAACGATTAGGTAGGTGGTAGAAGGCGATGTGTGGGCGGTTCGTGAAAGCGAAGCGTGTGGTCTGATCATGGTTGGTGCATTGAGTGTTGCACGTCAGAACACGTTAGTCGTGGCTGTATCTTCGGTGTGGTCGTCAAGAAGAAACATAATGTTGTTGAACGCATTGCGACGTTCAAATCGGCTTATAATCGTGCCAGGTGCGTGTCGTGATCGGATCAAGACGAGACGTTATTGTTTGGGATTTTTCTTCTCTCGTTTGCCTCTGTTTCTTCGCTGCCGTCGCCTTCACATCCTCACGCAGGAATAATACTCGCCCTCCTCGCCGTCTTCGCCCCCGCCCCCGCCTTAGCACCACCAGCAACCCTACTCGGCACCGGCGTCCGCTCGTTGCTCGTGCTCGCTACACTCGACCCCAACGTCGCATTCCCGTTCGCATTCTCCTTACCCTCGCCCGCGCCCTCGCCCGCACTCAGCGCCGACACCCCGCCCACGCTAGCCCGCTTGCGCGCCGCAGCGCCCTGTGCAGCCGACGTGCCCGAGCCAGAGCGGCTCACAGGCGGCGCCTCCGCGTCCGAGGGCGAAGCATCGACGTCAGAAGAAGCATTGGTTCACGTCGCCTCTTCCCCAAGAAGGTCAAGTCCAGTCTCCACCTCCAGACTGACATCCATGGTTTGTCTTCTTCTTCTCTCAACCACAGGCTCATCCTCGACATCACTTCAATCCTCAGCAGAACCCCGCGAATCCGTCGAATCCATCGCCTCCCCAATCTCCCCAGCAGAGTCCATGACCGCCCAGTTCTCCAACAACCAGTTCCACTCCTCCGTCCGCTCCATCCTCCGCGACCCCAAGACCCCTGGGTCAGGCCAGAATGTCCGCTTCTTTGCCCGCCAGCGTTCCAAAACGCCCTCTGCCACCAGCGCAGACAACTCTGCCGCCTCTGATCCTTCCTACTTTTCAGTGGGCTCGCGCGCCCGGTCACGCACTCCTGTCATGGAGCTCTTCTCACCTCCCAACGAAGGTCGTAGTCAGGATGCTCAGCGTCCCTCTAACCCACCTCAGGCGGACAACTCAAATATCTTCGACATGTCACAAAATGACGTCCCCGCCATCCCTCATGCCCCCGAAGACCCCGTTCAGCTTGAAGAGCCTGCTAATTCCGATGAACACAAGCAGCCCTTCACGTCCACACCTGCTCGTGCGCTACTTGATGGCATAAAAGAGCCCTCTGTCTTCAGCCCTCCTCTTCCGGCACAGGACGAGAAGCAAAAGTTCTCTTCTCTGTCTCGTAGCCGAGCCATGTCCGACTCCGTTTTCTCGCGACTCGCTCGCGTCGCCTCTTCCCACCCACTCGTCGAGGTCGACAACGATGACACCCAAACCCTCGCCAACGTCAGGTCCGGAGCTCGGACACCGCCTCCTCTCGCTCCTCCCGGCGGTCCAAGCAGTCCACCAGACCCCTTCCGCGCCAACGCAAACACATACTACACTCCGGGATCCGACGTCCCCCCAACACCCCCGCACGCCCTTCAGCGGCACACCTCCAACCCCTCCGGCTCCTCCAGCAGCACCCACTCACGCAGCGATTCGGGCTCCTCCTCCGCGTCCAACGTCCACTCCCAGATCATCTCCCTCCGCACCCAACTCACCCTACACCAGTCCCTCGTCGCGCAATACGAAGTCGACCTCGCCGCGCGCGACGAGATCGTGCACTCGCTCCAGTCCTCGCTCTCCTCCGCCCAGGGCAAGCTCTCGGACGCCGACAAGCGACGACAACAAGTCCGCGCATGGCGCAAACGCGTCGCGGAGCTCGAGCGCGTCGTGCGCGGGCTCGAGGGCGAGGTCGAGCGTTCGCGCGAGGAGTCGTTTGAGCGCAGCATCATGGACGAGGCGAGCGCGGGTGCGCTGCGCGCGCTGCAGACGCGCATATCGGAGCTGGAGCGCGAGCGCGAGACGAGCTGGCGCGTGTCGGGCGCGTCGTCGAGCGATGCGAGTGCCAGCGCCAGCGCGAGCACGGGGCGACGGAGCGTGCTCAGCACGAGCGACGCGCACAGGGACACGCGCGAGGTCGAGGAGCTGCTGACGGTGCTCGCGGCGAAAGACGAGGAGATCGCGCGCCTGCGGAGTCAGACGCTCGAGCAGACGGCGGAGGTGACAGATATGATCAGCTCGAGCGTGTACGCCGACGCGCGCTCGCGCTCGCGTTCACGTTCCATCGAATCGCTGCATCCGCAGAACTCCTCCGCCGAGGCGGAGCTCGAGCACGCGCGTGCGGAGCTCGACGCCGCCAGGCGGGAACTCGCGCGGCTGCAGGACGAGCGCGAGTCGTTGCACCATGATTTCAGCGCCGTGCAGCACGCGCATGACGTGCTTACGCACGAGCACAGTACGCTGCGCGCGGAGCTCGAGGCGCAGTGGGCGCACACGGAGCGGATGGGCGCGCAGATTGCGGGGCTGCGTGGGGAGCGCGATGCGGCGCTCGGCGAGAAGGATGCGTTTGCAGCGGCGAACGAGGCGCTGGCGCAGAAGAAGAGTGTGTTGGCAGCTGAGGTGGAGGCGCTGCGCGCGGCGAGCGGGGATAGTGCCGAGCTCGCGAGGAGGAATGGGGAGCTCGAGGAGCTGCGTGTGGTGCTGGAGGCGCGTATTTTGGAGATTGAGGAGGGGTGGGTGACCAGTCAGAATGAGCGGTTGCATCTTGAGAGCGAGCGTGACGAGGTACTGTCTTGCCTTCATTTATCCTATGTCGTATGACTAACGATGCTTTCTACAGCTCACCAAACAGCTCGAGGACGCCCACTCCCAGATCGACGATCTTACTACCGCGCTGCAAGACCACTCGGAAAAGCTCTCCGACCTCGAGTTGGAGAAACTGATGCTCCTGAACAACTACGCCCACATCGAGTCCACAGTCGACGAGCGCAACACCGAGATCAGCACGCTGCAGACGCGGGTCCGCAACACCGAATCCGAAGCCGAGTCCCTCCGAGCACAGCTCTCCGCCGTCTCGCGCGAGCACAAGCGCGTCGCAGACGAGCAGTCGCGGCAGATCGCGGAGCTCGCCGCGCGCGAGTCGGGCGTGCGCGCGCAGCTCGAGGCGCTGCTCCGCTCCGCCGCGGAGAAGGATGGGCAGGAGGGCGAGGAGCTCGGCCGCGCGCGCAAACGCGTGCGCGAGCTCGAGAAGGCGAGCGCTGACAGGGAGTTTGAGGTGATCCAGCTGCAGCGCGCGAACCAGAAGTGCAAGGAGGATGCGGAGGGGATGAATATTGCGTTGGACTCGAAGCAGCAGGAGCTTGAGCTGGTGAGTTGTGCCCATCCATTCCCCCAAGAACGTGTGTTGATCATATGTATTTTTATAGCTTAAACGCCGTATGGGTGTCCGCGGAACAGCCGGGACCACGCCCGCGCCCGCCAAGATCGCGTCCCGGCGCGAGTCCTTTGCGCCCTCGTCAGTTGCCAGCACCCCGTTCATCCGCCCGGGCTCCGCCATGTCGACCGCATCGGAGACGCCCAGCGTCCGCGCGGGCGCACTCGCAACGAGCAAGCGCGTCAACGGCGCTCTTGCCGCTGCCGCTGCCGCTAAGGGCTCGACAGCTGCCAAGCGCTCTACACCCCCTACACGCGCATCGCAGGCGCAGGCACAAGCTGCCACCGCCGCCGTACAGCGTTCAACCGGCGCTGGCCCGCGCGCCAAGTCCCCTGGTGTCGGCGTAGGCACAAGCGCGGGTGCAGCGTCGCGCCGTGTGTCGTTCTGGACCGATATTCTTGTACGCTTGCGAGACCGTTGTCGTTGTCAGAGCCAATGTTGAACGTTGATGTCACTGCGGAAAAACGCGGATTATCGATCAGAGGTGGATTCGGCTCACGCGATGAATTCAAGTCGGATGGTCGCATTTTTTATGTATCTGTGGTCGACTCGTGCCGGATCCGTCGTCGATCCGTCGCCCACGAAATCTAGGACTCGCTTAACCGCCCCTATACCCGGGTCAAACTTTTCGATCCCCTTCCTATCCCTGCAGTAGCTCTGCTAGCCACCGCTGTGCGTGCTCGTTTCTATTGCTGGTTTCAATTTACTAACAGTAATAACTATAGATACAAGCCAGAATTGAGGACTGGATCAAAGACAGATCCCCACGAATGTACCAGTTTGACCGCAGAAAGTATGGACCTATCTTTCAGTCTCATATCAACAACCTCAAGAAGTTTGAGCACGTCGCGAGGGGCGCAGGTTCAGACATCTTCGACGTCCATTGCTCAAAACGGCCTGGTGAGTTGAGATTTCTTGTTGCAACTTGAAGACTAAAATTATTGTATGACTGTAGTAATAATGCCAACGTTGTATGCCCCAGAAAAGGCCACCCTGCTAAGCCCGCTGTTGCTTCCTCTGGTCCCCTCCCTGATGCTGACTTCATCGACGCCATCAATGCGTATCGGTCTCGTTCACGTGCCTCTAGCAAGGCTTCAAGTCAGGTTATGGGTGATGATGCGGACGATCAAGATGAGGACGCGTAGCATTTTTGTATATGTCAATGCATTTTATAAGCTCGTAATCCATACGTTTTGGCTTCAAATACCTCGTTTGACGCACAGCTTGTTTGATACTTGGCAAAAATATTGTCATATTGGAAGTGAATGCACCCTAATTTGGCAACCAATTACCCCTATCTCAGACACGCGTATGCAACCGCTGGTTATTGACAGCTAATCGCAGTGGAGGGCAGGTATTCCATCCCAATAAAAGGCCTTGTTGAGCGTATTAGTTACGATTACTTACAAATAGTTATTACGTACAAATACCCGAAGTGTCGGACTATAAGTTGGACTATTATTCAGCATGACATCATTGCGTTACTTTAGATATCCAATAGGATCACTCCTTAGTACTGTACAGTAGTTACTGTCACATCACTCTCCTTAGTATATAATCCCTAGGACTAGCATACTAGGAATACAAGTTCTCTCTCTATTGAACTACCATCGCAACCAAGCCTCAAAACACCCAAACAACCAACCTACCTATCAGGTGAGATTATGGAACCTTCCACTGCCTATGATGATGCTTTGTCATTGTTTTAGGTTATGAGCCCCGCAGGGGTTCAGCCTTTGCACTACCTATAGTGGTCAGGCTACACCTGCGTCTCACCTGAGTTGCCTCTATTCAGAGGTGCTCACTATCGTTTTCGACATCAGTCGCTAACGAGTTGTATCAGATATGTCTTCTCAACATGACGACACCAACTCGATCCCCCTCTTCAAAGGCCACGAGTACGTGCGCTGGAAGGGGCGCATCATTGTGCATGCCATGTACAAAGGTTACAGTGATGTCCTTTTCACTGAGTTGTTGCCTCCTACGGACGCGACCAAGCTCGAGAAGTAGAACGATCACGCACTCCAGGCCAAGGGGCTGATCATGAGGTGCTCCGATGAGAACGTCCATCAGCACTTCGCCCACCTCACTGATACTCCGAGCCAGATCATGACAAAGCTTGACGTCGAATACAGTGTCGCCGCGTCTGGAACGGCAGCCATTTACGAGCTGTTTGTCCATCTGCTCAAGATCAAGCTGCCCGCCAAGGGATTGCTGCACCCGGTGTTCGACAGGTTCAACACCACGTGCACCCGTCTCAAAGACCTGGGCCTCGAGCTCAATGAGAGGTTCAGGGCAATGCTCCTCATGCACAAGCTCCCACCGTCATACAAGACGATTGCGGAGATGCGCAACGCCGAAGCTAAGGAGCTCAAGGACTTAAAGGTTGCTGACATCAAGTCGGCTGCACTTTGCCACCAGACGTGCATGCACACCGTGGCGGTCACCAAGAGCGGCAGCTCTAACAAGGCTCAGGGTTCCAAGCTGAACCACTCGACTCCGCAACGCGTTGAGGTGAGTAAAGCCGTGGCTATTAAATGCCACGATGCTGACCCAGCCTGGAAGTCCCAGCAGCAGCGGAAGGGCGGTCAGTCTGACCAGCGCCCGCAGCAGCAGAGGACCAGGCACCGGAAGGGCCGCCATTCTTACAAGAAGGGCAAGCGCGCCTACGGTGCGGATGATGAGAACAATGCTATGCTCGCCATGTCGGCTGAAGCAGGCAAAGCTTTCGGCACACTGCAGTTGTTGCCTGCAGCATCGCGAGCTGGTTCACCCAAACCCGAGTCTGGCTCTGAAAAGCCTTACTCACCGGCCCAGATGAACTTCAATAACAATCTCGAGGTCTCTGAGCCTGTCCGCAAGGACAAAGGAAAGCCACGTGAAGTTGTGAGTACGGTTAAATGACACAGAGGCAGAGCCTGAACTCCACTCGCGGCTCAACAAAGTTGTCAATGAGGACATTGAGCCGTAAACCGGGGGGGGGGGGGGGGTAGGGTTGCGATCGCTCACAACAGCATGACCAGTCATGACCTATATCTATTTTTAGCCACTTTATATTTTCTCAAGTCACGTGACCGGTCTGGGCCCAACTATAAATAGTTCTCATCACGTGATCATAATCGGCCACTCCACAATGACAACATAGATGACATCATAACTACGTCATAAACGCATCATCACCGCGTCATACATGACCTCATACATACGTCACTCTTTTAACCATTAGTAGTAGTACACGGCATAGCATGGTCTGTGCATCCACAGTCATTACCATACGTAGATACTTGTTTGGCTTAACCAAACAAACCTGTACTTGTATATAGTCTGAGCAATGAATCGCCCCAAGACTCTAAGTGAGTTCTTGTGGGATTACCTCCTACAAATCGTATACCTAGTCTTGCCACGTCGGCAAGCAGTCAAACATCCCGCTTTACCTCTTGGCGTCGTCCCGTACGGGGCTTTGTTGTCTATCTGGGGGTTGGTTCTTGAGTGTAGTGGTTGCCTTGGGCTCGCGCCTTAGGAGTCGTTCACAGATTGGACTTGTGACGTCCCATTTTACCGCGTCCACCACCCTGGCCGCCTCAGCGTCCCACATCTGAGTGATGGGGATGCGAAGAGGGTGCCTGGTATGGGTTGTCATGCGGGACAGGGAGTCCGTTGGACTTTTGTCCGCTGACTCGTTCTTCTGAGTGTACGCGTCTTCCTCCACGTATATCTCTGCGTGAAACGCTGAGCGCGGAGAAGCAATTGGTGATGTCTGCACTGACCTCCTTTCCTCCGCGATCTCATTGGGAATCTAGATTGGAGTATATCAGCGCATGCCGGGTTCCAGTTAGTCGCGTGTCGTAAAGAGTCGTGAAAACAAGCCACTGTTGATCCCCCGCATCCTCCGCGGTGCATTTGGGTTTCTCCGGCAGAAGTCGGATAACTTAGCTTGAGCATTAGATAAATGGGATTCCGGTTCCCAAGTGCGAGCGTCTATGTCATAGCCCTTCCAGTGGACTAGATATTCTAATTTGCGCCCGCGCATTCTAGAGTTAATTATGGATTCAACCTTGTACTCTGCGTGGCCTTCCTCATTGACTTCGGTTGGACCGGGATGATCAGTGCATTGACCATCCAAACGGTCAATAAATGGTTTGATGCGGCTTACATTCACTACCGGGTGACAGCACATATGAGATGGGAGGCGCAGTTCGACTGCGTTTGGACCCATTAATTTAGTTATGGAGTATGGTCCAAGCCACCGCTCTGCTAGTTTTCTTGATGGCCGATCAACAAGATTAAGATTAGATGAAGATAGCCAGACTTCATCTCCAATCTTGTACTCGGGCGCATCACTTCTTTTCTTATCCGCGGATTGTTTCATCTTCTCCTTGGTCCGCTCCAAGGCCTTCCTCGTGACTTCCAGAGTTTGCTCCATCTCTGCTTTTGTCTTGGCAGCAGCCTCAACCTTCCCTTCAAGGGGTTCTACTCCCATTCTAGGCGGGTAACTCATAGTAACCTCGAATGGCGATTGTCCAGTCGCGGAGGTTCTAGTGTTGTTGTGCACAAATTGCGCCAGTGCTAGCCATTCTGCCCACGTGGACTGTTTGTCGGAGCAGTACATCCGGAGGTACTTTTCCAATTCCTGATTGATACGCTCCGTCTGACCATCTGTCTGTGGGTGGTAGGCTGTAGAATAATTATTTTTGATGCCCAGCATCTTTGCTAACTTGCGAGAGAACTCGCTTGTGAATTGTGGTCCACGGTCCAATACTACTGTTTCTGGCAGGCCGTGGTCCTTCCAGATATTATCCCGATACAATCAAGATAGCTCTATCAAAGAGACTTTGTCCGTGGTAGGTATAAATACTGCTTTTTTGCTAAATCGGTCAACGACTACCAGAATCGCGGTGAAGCCTCGCAAGCTTGGTAGCCCTGTGATGAAGTCGGCTGAGATATCCTTCCACGGGGCCGAGGGTACAGGCAGCAGTTGGAGTTTGCCTGCCGGTGCCTTACCTGTGCCCTTGTTCCTTCCGCATTGTTGACACGCTCCAACGTACTCTTGTACCGTGTCCTTCATATCTCTCCACCAATAATTACGCTGTAGCAGCTCCAGCATGCGTTCTACTCCCGGGTGCCCAGCACCTGGGTTATCATGATGCATGTCCAGCAGCTGCATGCACAAGCTGTGATCATGTGGCACAAATATTTTATTGTTTATATAGCAGAGACCGTCCCGCATCTCTATTTCTTTGTTTTTAATATTTATGAGGGTTATATCGATGTTTTTAGATTTTCTTCTAATCGCTGAAACCACATCCATGGCCTTCAACTTGAGATTGCGGATGCCGTGCCAATCTACATTTTTGAATGGCGGTAGCATCGTTATTCCCTTATTTTCTTCTCCCACGCCCTTGGCATGATCCTCTCTCCTACTAAGGGCATCGACCTTTCCCATGGAAGATCCCTTGTGATAAATAAGATCATAATTAAATCTGGTGAGATACTGCCACCAGCGCGCTTGTTGACGTTTGAGGTCTTGACCTTCCATGAAATAGGTTAAGTTTGCATGGTTGGTCCAGATCTCGAACTTGATGTGTGACCCTTCAAGATATTGTCACCAAGCTTGGAGCGCTCGTAGGATGGCAAGTAGCTCCTTATCATAGATAGGGTAATTAAGTTCTGCGCCTGTCAGAGCATGTGATATAAAGGCACACGGGTGCCACTTTTCATTGTCCAATAATACCGAGAGTACTGCTCCAGTCGCAAAGTCGGAGGCATTGGCTTCTACTCACATTTGTCGACTGTTGTCAGGGAATGCGAGTATGGGTGCTGTTGTGAATGCCTTTTTCAGACTTTTGAATGCAGTTTTCTCTTTTTCTTCCCACCTCCAGGGCTCATCTTTTTTGGTGAGGTCATGCAACGGCCTGGACATTTTTCCAAAGTCCTTGATGAATTGTCGATAGAAATTGGCAAGTCCGATGAACAATCTGACGCCTTTCACGTTCTTTGGAGTTGGCCACGAGGTGATTGCATCGACTTTGTCCGAATGCATCTCCACCACCCCATTTCCCACGAGGAATCCAAGGACGTCGACTCGTTCAACCAGGAAGCTGCATTTCTCTGGTTTCACAAATAGGTTGTTGTCCCTAAGCCGTTTTAGAACCTCCTTTACTTTTTCTAGATGGGCCTGCTTATCTTCATCTTTACTAAATATAAATATATTGTCTATATATACAACAACGCAGTTGTCCATATCTCCCAGCACGTTGTTCATCATGTTTTGAAATGTGGCTGGCGAGTTACATAATCCAAAATACATAACTTCTGGTTCAAAGGAGCCCAGAGGTGTGGTGAACGCTGCCTTCCACTGATCACCTTCTTTGATTCTCACGTTGTTGTAACCCCAACAGAGATCCATCTTGGTGAACAGCTTCGCTCCCTTTAACCGCTCTATAATATCCAAAATCAACGGAATAGGATAATTATTTTTGATCGTCCACTTGTTTAGATATTGGTAGTCCTGCACCATGCGCTTTTTCCCGTCCTTTTTAGGTATGAAGAATACTGGAGTGGTCTGAGGAGACTTCGAAGGGCGTATGTATCCCTTTTCAAGTTCGCCCTTGATGAATTCTCGGATCTCTCCTAATTCTTCCTCTGAAAGGGGAATAAGCTGTCCCTTCCTGGCCGAGAAGCCGTCCATGAGCTCAATGGCATGGTCCCATGCTTTTCGCTCTGGCATGCGCTCTGACGCAAGCTTCGAGAATACCGATAAGTACTCATGTAGGGTTGGTGGCACCAGGGAAGCGGGATCCTCCGGATTCTCCACTTTCTGGGCATCTAGATTGTCCTCGATCCTGCAGATGATTCTATATATAGTGTCGGCAGAATCAATCTCCGACATTTTCTCCGCCTTCCTCCACTTGGGTTCGGGCCACAATTTAAAGCAATCAGGGGAGCACCTTGACATGGTAACGTCTCCGGTGTCCCAGTTGATCTCGGGATTATGATGGGTCAGCCAGGTGAATCCTAGGATCATTGGCATTTTCCCGAGTTTGGTTGCTTCAAATTGCGCTGTCTCTCTATGTCCCCGGTATTCAATGACTAGATCCACTGAGTGCGTAATGCTGCCTGCGGTATTTCTAGTACCATCCACATTGAATACCACAATCGGGTGTTCCTTTTTCTGGAACTTGAAGCCCTGCTTCTTTGCCCAATCCCAATCGATAAATAATCCAGTAGCACCGGAGTCGAGTAACACTGAACATGAGACTTTGCAACTATCCTGCCGAACAGCTACCGGGATAAGTATTTCTTTGTCCATATTATAAGTCCTTCGTAATTGTACAGGTGGGGATTTTATAGTAATAATGTCATTGGTAATTAATTTTTTATTCATTTCTTTTATTGGAGAATTAAGCACGGATTTCCCACCGCTGAGCTGTAGCTCACGAGGTTTTTTGTTTTCGGGGGCCTTGGAACGCTCCATACATCGACTGGTCGCCAGATTGGGAGATACTGGGGCTTCTGCCTCGCTCTTACCGATCTTAGTGACATCTAGCCCCATCACAGGGCTAGCCCCTACTGTTGCGTGGGCGACGTCTGACTGAGGATGTATACTAGGCACTCCCCTACTTCCTACTTCTCGCTGCGTGTCTACAGTCCCTCCTTGGGTTTTACTTACAGGGGAATTAAGCACCGATTCCCGCCGGCCAAGCCAGGACTTGTTGATGATTTCAGGGTCCTTTGCTCGTCCAGTATCCCATCCCGACTCTGGGTAGCCAGGGAGAGGGCGTCTGGTTTTCATGCTAGGCGTGCCCTTACTTTGCATACCGAGTTTTATCCAAGGTTGTTCCTTTTCTGAAAGCTCGCAGATCTCCATGTCCCGGTGGTCCCTGTGTGCCCTGACTGAGGACGGCGAGCTTGATGGGCTTGAACGCCTCCCTTTGTCGCTTGCAACAGCGGGTAACACTAATGACTGGTCGGATGGAAAATCCACTATGGCTAACGTACTTCGTACTATTCGCTGCGGATCCCCGGGTCCCCCCTGCGGTCTCATGCCCTGGTGGGATGTCACATCCGCTTCCGGGTCTTCTATTGTACACTCACCGAGTACATGGTACCTATTATAATTACTAGTGTCTTTCAATGCTACACTGTTCAGTTTGTAAGAAGAGTCCCAATTACCCCACTCGTTGGGGCTCATTGTCCATTTAAAAAATCGTAGTCCCTAAAATAGGCCCTAGCGGCCTCAAAGTCCATGTCCTTGGTGGCAGTCTGCCACTTAAGCGGAGTTGGAGTATACTCTGGGCTCCAGTTTTGGGGTGCCCCTGCTGTCTGGGGCTGCTCTTCCATCCGGCCAGTTTCCGGATTGTATAGTGCACGGGTATGATGACCCGCGGCGCCCTGTGGGCAACTTTCTCCTCCGCGTGCTCCTCCGCCTCCGCCGTTCTTCCTCTGAGGGCAGTCCCGCGTGAAGTGCGGGCCCTGGCAGGTGAAGCATCCTCCTCGGGGTCCTTGACTTGACGATGCTTGTGGTGCAGCGCCGATCTCCATGGGCTCGCCTCTCCCGGCCGTGACGCCATTGCTAGTGAGTCCCAGCTCGAAGTTGACTCGTTGTTTCCCCATGGTGATGTCATATTCCTCCACTCGGACACCAATCTCCTTTACTTTGTTGAAGAGATTGTTGAACCGGGGGAGGTGTTGGTGACCCCCTCGGAATACTTCTACGCGAATGACTGGGCTCATGTTTTTGATGAGCAAATCAATAGCGTGGGCGTCTTCCATGTTGCCCTGTTCCTTGAGGATGTAGAACTCTGTGAGCCACTCCTCCACTCTTCTGTTCCCCATCGCCAGGGACACGACCTTCTTGCGGGACCACTCCTTGGTCGTGCTTGGCAAGAAAGCGTCCGAGATCTGCTGCATGATGTCCTCCGGGGTCGGCCATGGAAGGGCACCGCTCTCGAACTGGCCGATGTGGTACCGGGCCCATTTCGCGGGAATGCGTCCCTTCATCCGAGTGAGAATGGCGGATGAGCAATCAAAGTTTGTTGTCAGCGCGGCGTTGTTGGCATGGAGCCACAATCGCACTCTGCTCCTCCAGGGAGCAAAATTGCCGGGTTCCCCATGGAACTCGCCGGGGTCCTTGACGCCAATGATCTTCTTTTCAATGGCAGCAGCACCAGGCGCGGCGTGTTGTATCGCCTGGTAGTTCTGTAGGAGACCAGCTAGTCTGGTGATCTCCGTCTGCTGCGCATTGGCCAGCTGGTTCATGCAGTTGAACTGTTGCTGCTGATCATGGATCTCCTGCTGTGCGCATTGGAGATCTGCGTCGTGGGCCGTCTGCATGCGGTCTAGCTCGCCCCAGATTGCTTGGGTTTGGGCGAGCGTGAACCCGTTGTAGGGGACGGTTGGGGGCGGCATCAGAGATGGGAAAGATAGTGTTCAAGTAAAAGTTGATGGTAGAAATATAAGTATCGTAAACAGCGTCTGGCCGCTGTGACTCGGTTGGGGCCAATAGCCGTTCCCCACACCTGACTATAGTAATAAGAGTACAGGAGATACTCCAGATGACAAGATGCACAGGTGACTTCTGTGTCACCGCTGGTGCTGACGTTGGCACGGCACGAGCTCTCCAGGGCGGGCACGCCAAGGATTTACGGACTGTGACTCCTAGGCCCACACTGTGACCTGGTCTTTTGCACAGCTGCTGCAAGTTAAGCACTTGCATGGTAACCTTTTGATAGTTTTTCGAACGAGATTCGTAACCTTAGGGAGGTTGCTCGACCAGCCCCTGTGAGCAACTCCTAAGGCGTGAGCCCCAGAAACCAACAACACAAGAAAAACCCGCTGAGAGTGGTAGACGACGAAGCCCTTTACAGGACGACGCCAAGAGAGTATGTCGGGATGAGGAGGACGACTGCTCGCCGACATGGCAAGACTGGGTGTAGATTCGTAGGAGGGATTCCCACAAGAACTCACTTAGAGTCTTGGGGCGTAGATTGCTCAGATTATATACAAGTACATGATGTTTGGTTGAGCCAAACAGACTAACTAATATGGTAAGGAATGTGTGCGCACAGACCAAGCAGTGCGGGGTACTACTACTAATGGTAAACAAGTGACGTATGTGTGATGTCATGCATGACGTGTTTATGACGCGTTTGTGACATCATAATGATATCATATAGAATGTCCGGGAATGTCATAGAATGATTATGTAAGTCAGTAATGTAAGATAGCCAAACCGGGTCATGTGACCGGTTATTGAAGTAGCCGGTCACGTGATCATGAAAAGCAAAATGAAGCGGAATTACAGCGCACTCCACGAGCTTTGTTGCGATCGTAAGTGTCGTGACTGGTCATGACTGTTCGTGAGTGCGATCGCAACACTACCCCCCCCGTTTAGGCTCCAATGTCCTCATTGACAAATTTGTTGAGCCGCAAGTGGAGTTCAGGCTCAGCCTTGGTATCGTTAACACGTGGAATAAATAGCTGATTGAATAAGTTAGGGTCAATCCCCCTTAGCCTCCGCGGCGCCGAGGGTTTTCGAGTTTCAAACTCTTTTAATTTAGCTTGAGCGTTTGTTAAGTTAGATGCAGGTTCCCAGGTCCTTGCATCGTCATCATAGCCCTTCCAGTGGACTAGATATTCTAATTTGCCCCCGCGCAGTCTAGAGTCTACAATCTTCTCAACTTCATACTCCGCATGGCCTTCCTTGTTAACCTCCGTGGGTCCAGGATGGTTGGTGCGTTGCCCGTCGAGTCGATCAATAAATGGTTTGATGCGACTTACGTTCACAACCGGGTGACAGTGCATATGAGAGGGTAACCGCAGTTCTACTGCGTTTGGTCCCATTAGTTTAGTTATAGAGTATGGTCCAAGCCATCGCTCCGCTAGTTTTCTTGATGGTCGGTCTACGAGATTAAGATTAGATGAAGATAGCCAGACTTCATCTCCAATCTTGTATTCCGGCGCATCGCTTCTTTTCTTGTCCGCGGATTGTTTCATCTTCTCCTTGATCCGCTCCAAGGCCTTCCTCGTGACCTCCAGGGTTTGTTTCATTTCTGCTTTTGTCTTGGCTACTGCCTCGACCTTCCCTTCTAGGGGTTCTACTCCCATTCTAGGCGCATAACTCCTAGTAACTTCAAATGGCGATTGACCAGTCGCTGAAGTTCTAGTGTTGTTGTGCGCGAATTGCGCCAGTGCTAGCCAATCAGTCCATGTGGATTGAGAGTCTGAGCAATACATGCAAAGGTATTTTTCCAGCTCCTGGTTGATTTGTTCTGTCTGACCATCCGTCTGTGGGTGATAGGCTGTAGAATAATTATTTTTGATGCCCAGCACCTTGGCAAGTTCGCGTGAGAACTTGCTCGCGAACTGGGGACCTCTATCTGACACTACTGTCTCTGGTAGTCCATGGTCCTTCCAAATATGGTCTCTGTAAAGACAGGATAGTTCTTTCGAAGAGACTTTGTCCGTGGTGGGTATAAATACTGCCTCCTTGCTAAATCGGTCAACGACAACCAATATTGCGGTGTACCCTCGCAATTTTGGTAGTCCTGTGATGAAGTCGGCCAAAATATCTTTCCAAGGGCCTGTAGGTATTGGTAATGGCTGCAGTTTGCCGGCCGGTGCTTTACCTGTGCCCTTGTTCCTTCCACACCTCTGACACGCTCCGACGTACTCTTGTACCATGTCCTTCATGTCCTTCCACCAATAGTTACGTTGCAATAATTCCAGCGTGCGTTCTACACCCGGATGTCCAGCACTCGGGTTATCATGATGCATGTCTAGCAACTGCATGCGTAACATGTGATCATGCGGCACAAATATTTTATTATTTACATAACATAGTCCATCCTTGATCTCTACCTCCTTGTTTTTGGTGTTTACAAGGTTTATATTGATATTTTTGGATTTTTGTCTAATCGCTGAAACCACGTCCATGGTTTTCAACTTGAGATTTTGAATGCGATGCCATTCTACATTCTTGAATGGCGGTAGCACCGTGATCCCTTTATTTTTGTCTCCCACGCCTTCTGCATGATCCTCTCTCCTGCTTAGGGCATCGACCTTTCCCATGGACGATCCCTTTTTATAGATAAGGCCATAGTTAAATCTGGTAAGGTACTGCCACCATCGTGCCTGACGATGATTAAGGTCTTGACTTTCCATGAAGTACATCAAGTTCGCATGGTCAGTCCAGACCTCAAATTTGATGTGCGATCCTTCCAGATATTGGCGCCAAGCCTGTAGCGCTCTTATAATGGCTAATAGCTCTTTATCATAGATAGGGTAATTAAGCTCTGCTCCTGTCAGAGCGTGCGAAATAAAAGCACATGGGTGCCATTTTTCATCTTCTAATAATACTGAGAGCACTGCTCCGGTCGCGAAGTCAGAAGCATCGGCTTCTACTCTCATTGGATGGCTGTTGTCCGGAAATGCGAGTATTGGCGCAGTTGTAAATGCTTTCTTCAACTCCTCGAACGCAGTGTTCTCCACCGTGGTCCATTGCCACCTCTCGTCCTTTTTTGTTAAGTTATGCAGAGGCCTGGCTATTCTACTGAAGTCCTTGATAAACCGGCGGTAGAAATTTGCCAGTCCGATAAACGATCTGACTCCTTTGACGTTTTTGGGTACTGGCCATGAGGTGATAGCTTCGACTTTGCTCGAATGCATTTCCACCTTTCCTTTTCCGACCAGAAATCCCAAGACGTCTACTTGTTCTACCATGAATGAACATTTCTCTGGTTTTATGAACAAATCGTTATCTTTGAGCCTCTGCAGGACTTCTTTTACTTTTTTCAGGTGGGCGTCTCTATCGCCATCTTTGCTGAAGATGAATATATTGTCTATATATACTACTACACAATCATCCATATCACCCAGTATATTGTTCATCATGTTCTGGAACGTAGCGGGCAAGTTACATAAGCCAAAATACATTACTTCTGGTTCGAAGGAGCCCAGAGGCGTGGTAAACGCTGCCTTCCACTGATCACCATCTTTGATCCGTACATTGTTGTAGCCCCAGCGCAGATCCATTTTGGTGAATAGTTTTGCTCCTTTTAACTGATCTATGAGATCTCCGATCAACGGAATTGGATAATTATTTTTGACCGTCCACTTGTTTAAATACCGGTAATCTTGCACCATACGCTTTTTCCTGTCCTTCTTGGGGATGAAGAACACCGGAGAAGTCTGTGGAGATTTAGAGGGTCGGATGTACCCTTTGTCCAATTCTCCCCTAATGAAGTCTCGGATCTCTCCTAGTTCTTCCTCCGAAAGAGGAATGAGTCTTCCCTTCCTGGCGGTAAAGCCATCCATGAGCTCAATGGCATGATCCCATGCCTTTTGTTCCGGCATGCGTTCAGATGCAATTTTTGAAAATACCGATAAGTACTTGTGTAAAGTTGGGGGTACCAAGGCTGCAGGATCATCCTGTGATTCCGCTTTCTTGGCATCTAAATTGTCCTTGATCCTGCGGATGATTCTATAGATAGTTTTGGCAGAATCAATCTCCGAATCTTTTTCCGCTTTCCTCCACCTAGGTTCGGGCCACAATTTGAAGCAGTTGTGTGGGCACCGGGACATTTTGACGTCACCAGTTTCCCAATTGATCTCAGGGTTATGGTGCGCTAACCAGTTAAACCCGAGAATCATGGGCATTTTTCCCAATTTGGTTACTTCAAACTGTGCCTTCTCTCTATGTCCCTTGTATTCAATCACAAGTTCCAACGAGTGCATGATACTACCCGCTGTGTTCTTGGATCCATCCACATTGAATACCGTAATGGGGTGTTCCTTCTTTGTGAACTTGAAGCCCTGCTTCTTGCCCCAATCCCAATCTATAAATAGCCCTGTGGCTCCGGAGTTGAGTAACGCTGAGCATGCTATCTCGCAATTCTCTTGTCGCACAGTCACAGGCATAAGTATTTCTCTGTCCATATTATAAGTACGTATCAATTGTACAGGCGGGGATTTTATAGATATAGTGTTTATATTGGCTAATTTTTTATGTATTTCTTCTATTGGGGAATTAAGCACGGATTTCCCACCGCCGAGCTGAGTTTCGCGAGGTTTTTCATTTTCAGGGGCCTTGGAACTCTCCATACATCGACTGACCACTGGTGCGGGGGTCCTGCAGGGTCGCTGCTGCCAGCCGCTCCCAGTGATATCTAGCTCCTTTTGAGAGCTAGCCCCTACTGTTGCGTGGGCGACGTCTGACTGAGGATAAATACTAGGCACTCCCCTACTTCTTACTTCTCGCTGCGCGAACTCAGACCCCCCTTGGGTATGCATGCCCTGGTGGGACGTTAAGTCCGCTTCCGGGTCTTCTATCGTACACTTACCGAGTACATGGTACCTATTATAATTAAAAGTGTCTTTCAATGCTACACTGTCTGAACAGTTTGAAGAGTCCCGATTACCCCGCTCATCGGAGCTCATTATCCGTTTAAAGATTTGTAGTCCCTAAAATAGGCTCTAGCGGCCTCAAAGTCCATGTCCTTGGTCGCGGCTTGCCACCGTAATGGGGTAGCACTGCTCCCATTTTGTGCCTCTGCTGTCTGAGGCTGCTCAATGAGTTTCCCCGTGTAGGGGTCATATAGAGCACGGGCTTGATGTCCCGTGGCGCCCTGTGGGCGACTTCCTTGCTGCTGCTGCTGCTGCCGTGGCTGGCCTCCCCCTTTCCTCTGCAGGCAGTCCCTTGCGAAGTGGGGACCTTGGCAGGTGAAACACCCTCCTCTAGGGCCACTACTTTGCGCCACCTGCGTAGCTCCTATCTCCATTGGTTCACCCATATAGGGCGGAGCACGCTGGTTTGCCGTGAAGGTCAATGGCTTTGGCTCGTAGTTAACCCTCCTCTTCCCGATTGTGATGTTGTATTCTTTGATCCGGATCCCAATAATGCGTACCGCGGCGTACACCTTTTTGAGATCCGTTTTGTGTTGACCTCCCACCCGATATAGTTCTTCCCGGATGGGGTTGCTCATATTTTTGATGAGCAAGTTGATCGCATGACCGTCCTCCACCTTGCCTTGTTCCTTCAAAATGAAGAACTCGGCCAGCCACTCCTCCACCCTTCTTTCTCCCATGCGGAGACCCAACAACTTCTTCCGTGCCCAATCTTTTGTGGAGCTCGGAAGGAATGCTTCTGCGACGAGTTTGAGCATCTCGTCTTCTGTGGGCCAGGGCTCGGCTCCACTCTTGTACAGGTCAATGTGGTATTGTGCCCACTTGGCCGGGATCTTGCCCTTCATCCGTGTAAGGATGGCGGAGGATTTATCAAAGTTGGTTGGCAGCGCGGAGGCATTGGCGTAGAGCCACAGCCCCATTCTACTTTTCCAGGGCGCGAAGTTCCCTGGTTCTCCGTCAAAGTCACCAGGATCTTTGACACCCACGATCTTCTTTTCGATAGCAGCGGGACCTGGCTGCGCGTGTTGGATGGCCTGATAGGCTGCCAGCTGACCTTGGAGCGTTGCGATTAATCTGGCTTGTGCTTGTGCCAGATCATGTGTTTCCTGGCGCTGAGTAGTTAACGCATTAATCTCGTCTTGCGCATCGCTCAGGTCAGAGTCAAATTGCCTCTGCATCTGGTCTAGCTGGGTCCAGATCTGGACCGACTGCTCAAGGTTGAATCCATCGTATGGGGTGGTGGGCGGAGGCATTGTTCAAAACAGTCCGAATGTTCAAGGCGAAGTACGATGTAAAAGTGTAAGTAAAGTAGACAGCGTCGGGCCGCTGTGACTCGATTGGGGCCAATAGCCTTTCCCCACACCAGACTATAGTAATAGGAGTACAGGAGATACTCCAGACAACGAGATGCACAGGTGACTTCTGTGTCGTTGCTGGCGCAAACGTCGGGTGGGCACAGGTGATCCACGCTGTTCAACTCCGCAGAGCGCAACAGATCGAGGAAGTGACTATAGACCCAATTGGGATCCTAGTTTCACTGCTCCTATAGACTAAGAGCTGACCTGCGTGGCCTCCCTTTCAACAATTTTCTCGAGTGAAACGCGGACCCTTAGGGAAGCTGCTCGGCTAGCCCCGGTACGTCGTTCCTGACCACAAAGCCTCCAAAAGCACTACTGGAAGGAGTTGCGGAGTGCAGGTCTTTGAGGACCGCTTTAACCCCCGGTCTCTACTTTGTTCGCACCTCGGGATGGTGGCACTCGCTATTTACTGCCCAACTGCCCTACAACAAGTGCGCCTCACGAGGACACGGCCAAAGCCAAAGAAGTTGAACTATAGTATAGGGATGCGGTCAAGCAATCAGGAGCCTTGCGGTTCTCCCTGTCCCTCGCTTTGCCACCGGCCTAATGCCTGGTACGTTTAAGGGCCTGGTGCCCAGCGCTTACGTAAAAGGTTTAAACGGGTCCCGAAGAAGCCAAAGTGGCTGTACGTAAAAAAACAGGCTCCAGGTCGACTCTCGACCAATAGGGTTCCAGCGAATACGCCCCGGAATGCGGCAAGGGTTGGTTTAGGGGGCAAAGGGAAGTGAGTTTTTTTGTGAGCAACTCCTAAGGCGCGAGCCCCAGAAACCAACAACACAAGAAAAACCCGCTAAGAGTGGTAGACGACGAAGCCCTTTACAGGACGACGCCGAGAGGGTATGTCGGGATGAGGAGGACGACTGCTCGCCGACATGGCAAGACTGGGTGTAGATTCATAGGAGGGATTCCCACAAGAACTCACTTAGAGTCTTGGGGCGTAGATTGCTCAGATTATATACAAGTACATGATGTTTGGTTGAGCCAAACAGACTAACTAATATGGTAAGGAATGTGTGCGCACAGACCAAGCAGTGCGGGGTACTACTACTAATGGTAAACAAGTGACGTATGTGTGATGTCATGCATGACGTGTTTATGACGCGTTTGTGACATCATAATGATATCATATAGAATGTCCGGGAATGTCATAGAATGATTATGTAAGTTGGTAATGTAAGATAGCCAAACCGGGTCATGTGACCGGTTATTGAAGTAGCCGGTCACGTGATCATGAAAAGCAAAATGAAGCGGAATTACAGCGCACTCCACGAGCTTTGTTGCGATCGTAAGTGTCATGACTGGTCATGACTGTTCGTGAGTGCAATCACGACAGCCCCGTTACGTAACCCCTGACCACAAAGCCCTCTCGAACCCTACTGGAAGGAGTCGCTGTGCGCTAGTCTCCGCGACTGCATTGACCACAGGTCTCGACTTCTGGTCGATCTCCGACAGAGTAGGAGTCCAGGATTCCCAAAGGTACCCTGGGATCCTTTGTGGAGGTAGAGCGGGAGCTGAAGATGGGCGCTCGATTGTGTCGCGATCGCTCATGACAGCATGACCAGTCATGACCTATATCTATTTTTAGCCACTTTATATTTTCTCAAGTCACGTGGCTGGTCTGGGCCCAACTATAAATAGTTCTCATCATGTGATCATAATTGGCCACTCCACAATGACAACATAGATGACATCAAAACTACGTCATAAACGCATCATCACCGTGTCATACATGACCTCATACATACATCACTCCTTTAACCATTAGTAGTAGTACACGGCATAGCATGGTCTGTGCATCCACAGTCATTACCATACGTAGATACTTGTTTGGCTTAACCAAACAAACCTGTACTTGTATATAGTCTGAGCAATGAATCGCCCCAAGACTCTAAGTGAGTTCTTGTGGGATTACCTCCTACAAATCGTACACCTAGTCTTGCCACATTGGCAAGCAGTCAAACATCCCGCTTTACCTCTCGGTGTTGTCCCATACGGGGCTTTGTTGTCTATCTGGGGGTTGGTTCTTGAGTGTAGTGGTCGCCTTGGGCTCGCGCCTTAGGAGTCGCTCACAAAAGAACTCACTTCCGTTCCTCACCAACCAACCTTTGCCGCATTCCGGCGGTGTATTTGCCGGAGCCCTTTTTTGTAGTTACCACCGACTTTCGGCTTCTTTTCTGGCACCTTTATCTTTTACGTAAGACCTGGGTCTTAGGCCCTTAAACATACCTCGCATTTAGGCAGGTGGCAAAACGAGAGGGAGGGGAATCCCGTGAGGGCCCCGATTGCCTGATGAGCACCTCTGAACAATACACGTTTAGAATTCTTTGGCTTTGGCCGCGTCCTCGTGAGGTGCACTTGTTGTAGGACAGTAGGGCAGTAAATAGCGAACACCACCACTTAAGGATCTGAGGCGGAGAGAACGCAACTCCTCCCCAGTCAAACAAGGAGGAACATACAGGACCAGCCGAGGACAATCCCCAAGTCCAGCACGATGACGCTCCCGCTCCCCAGGTTGAGCAGATCATCAACGCCAACAACGTAGTCCCTCAGCCAGATGTGTCCTGGACCGAGGGTGATGGTCGCCTATATCTGGCAGCCGGACACCTGACCGACGATCTTCTGAGGACAATTGAACACTCGTCCATTGCCATACTGACCACGGTCGGACACACAAGTCCGCTCAGACAATGGTTACAGGTCCTGATCAAAACCGGCGCAATGAACCAAGAACAGGTGCATCCCCGAGTAACAGGGTCTGGACAACCAATCCAAGGCGAGAGCAAACAACCGGAGGTGTGGGTAGCACAGTCGTGCCCCTAGTGTTGGATGACAATGTGTGATTGGCACGCAGACGGGCAACCGTCACAGACCACGACTCAGAGGACAGAAGGGTTGTGGCAGAACTGAGAGGTGAGAGTTCCGCTGTCGGACACCACACCCCCTCCAATCCAGTTGCCGCCCGTTGTGCAGCTGCTGAGCGAGTTAGGGTGATCATCAAACGAGTGACCCTTGACTCCCATGACCTTTGCACCAAACCCAGAGGATCCATTAATGCCGCAGGCCAACCAGCTACCTCTGCCCTCCGACCAGCATCCACGACATGGAGAGCGGACGAGAGCGCAGGACGGCAGCCCGCAACTACAGCTTCCATTGATGGGCAGGTGGCAGTACATGAACCAAGCTCAGCTCCAGCAGCTAATAATGCAGGTGCACGTCTTGGAGGGAGTCCCCACGCAAGCAAGGAACCTCAACCTCGAAGAGTCACGCCTCTACCTGAGCGCTCTAACGGGAGCCCGAAGGAACGTCATGGCCTCAACAAACAAATTGGTGAGGGATCTGATGAGAGACCGGCTAAATGCGCGCGCAATGCGATCAGCGACTCATTCGTCAAACGCTGCCCCACACCAGAGGTCTCCTTTGGAGAATCTTGAGCGCAACCGTCCTCCAATGACCAACCCATTCCGGCCAGCACTTCGGATGTGAAACAGCACCCCAAGGGACAACCGTCCACAACCAGCAGCACGCCTGCGGGACGGGCCCCAGAGGCCAACGCTGCCCAGCAGAGCAAGGGAAACTTTCAACCAAGTACATCAGGGAGTACCCAGGGCAGAGAACCCAAGGAGGATACTGTCTCTCTTGGAACTCCAGAACCTAGTATCGAGGTTAGAAAGCCTCGACAGGAGGTCCCGAGACGATGACGATAACTCCCAGGGTCAAAGGCAAGGCAGGTCATCGTTCTAAGCGATACAGACGTCTGCATAGCGGATAAGGAAGAGATTGACGAGTATGTCCCTTCTCACTCATTGCAAACTGATCCTCACGAGTTGTCACAGTATGATCATGGACATTGTGTAGTTGTACACAGTAGAATAGACACTGCACAAGACACTGTAAATCATGTACGATACGATGAATGCAATGCAGTTGCATATCTGGCAGAGAGTGCGAATGATGATGAGCAATTGGGTCAGTCCTTCTGGACATTTGACTCAGGCGCAAGCAAGCATTTTACCTGTAGTCTAAATGACTTCTTAATGTATCACATGATTCCAAAGTCTGAGTGAACGCAAGTTAAGTCACTACAAGGAAAAGCTGAGATACAGGCCATAGGGACCGTCTTACTCAATCATGACAATTCCACTGGCAGACGCGCAACCACTCATCTCTATCCAGTCTACTATGTAGCTGGTTTCAACTCCCGATTACTCTCGGCTGGTCATCTCTTGAGCACAGGCTTAAAGATTGAGATGAAGAAAGCTGCAGCAATGGTATTGAGTACAAACGGTGATGAGGTACTTTATTGCCCACAGAGGAGTACATATGATACAATTTATGGGCTCTGGGCGCATGAGGATATCGAACCTCGCGCTCTTGCGGCAGTCAGCACGACTGACTATGCAATTGTTCACCAACGGTTTGGACATGTGCAAAGCAAAGCCATACAGCACTTAGCTAAGCACGTCGAAGGATATAACCTTTGTGTATCTGCACCCAAAGATGATCCTCCTTGTGATGGCTGCACCAAGGGAAAGATGAAAAACCGTCCCTTCCCCAAGGACACTCGCAGAGCAGACCATTTTCTCGAGTTAGTTCACGCGGACCTGAAGGTCGCTCCAATGGACAGACCATCAGTCTTGGGCTATAGGAACTTCCTCATCATCGTTGACAACCACTTGTCTTTTGTCTGGATTTATCTTATTAAGAAAAAGTCCCAGGCCATTGACCAAGTACAAACGTGGATACGTCAGGTCACCAAAGACCACACAATTAGACAGTTCCATACCAATTCAGGGGGAGAATTCTCCTCGAATGCATTCCTAAAACTACTCAATGATAATGGGATAAAATGCTTGCTCTCCATACCATATGCTCACCAGCAAAGTGGGCGTGTGGAACATGCCATTCAGACTATCTGGTCAAATGCAAAAGCTATGCGTCATCACGCCTGCTTACCAGAAAGTTGGTGGGAACACTTGGTAGCCCACGCATGTCATGTGTATAACAGAACACCTGTGCAACATCTCAAATGGCAAACCCCTTTTGAACTTGCATTTGTGAAAAAGCCCAACGTCAAGAAGCTAAGAGTATTTGGCTGTGGGGCATATGTCTTTGTACCAAAGGAGCGGTGTAAAAATTTGCTAGCGCCCAAGTCCGAAGTCATGACATTCGTTGGCATCCCTCATGGGATGGAAGGATGGAAGTTCATGTCCAAGACTGGACAATTGACACTATCCACCCATGCTACCTTCGATGAAAAATATTTTCCTTGCTGTCCTAAGTCAACTCGGGAAATAGTCCGTGCACCACGTGAACGTAACTTCGACAATGACCACAAACGTAGAAGTGAGCATGGTGGACCAGGGGGAGATTCTGATGATGACAGTGATGATGACGACTCAAGAGGTCCTCAACCGCCTGCACCACAGAATCCACCACCAGCTCCTTATAATCCTTCCGGAAGCAACAGGCTCATATCACTGACAGGTGAGAATGGCAACAAGAGTACACTCGCAGCTGTTGCACCGCCTGCACTGGCCCAACATGATCCACATGTGGCCCCTCATGTACAACGACCAAGAGGATGGGGTTGTGGCATTGCACCAGCACCCCCACGCTGTGAACCCAGTACACGCAGAGTGGGAGTCCCTCGTCAACCTGGCAATATCTATGGGGAGCAAACGCACCCTGTGGAGACTGTTCAGGAACAGCAGAGACAGATTCGCTGGGATGACCAGACATCATGCCGACAATCTGACCAAAGTGCTTCACCTAATCCTGGACCTAGTTCGGCACTGCAAATGGTCGGGCAGGGTGGCCCTAGTACTATGTTAGCAGGAAGGGATTCTGACAATGAGGTAGACAACCTCGTGAACGCACCGTCACCAGAGAATGATGGGTCTGACTCTTCGTCCGGTTCATACAAAACCAATGATGATGACGAGGATGATGACAGTGCTGAGGAAGCAAACCTCGCACACATCTCTGCACATACTTATGTTGCAGGACAACAGGCCAAACAAGGCCGGGAAGGGGGAGAATTAGCTCCACTCACAATGCAGGCACTAGTTGCCGATGCCATAAAAACACTTCAAAAGCCAAAGGCTATTCAAACGTGGCATCACAAGGACACACTTAAGCTACCTCCAGACGAACAAAAGGAGTGGCGTGCCGCAGAAGACGCAGAAATGGAGGCAATCTGGCATCACAGTGTCCTTAAATGGTCTAAGCTGCCTTCTGGAAAGAAGCCAGTGAAAAGTCATTGGGTCTATGATGTCAAGTCAGACGGACGCAAAAAGGCTCGAGTAGTAGCCAAAGGCTTCTCCCAACTGGAGGGCATTGACTATGAACAGACCTTTTCCCCAGTTGTACGCTTCGAAATGGTATGGCTCATGTTTGCACTAGCAGCATTAGAGGGATGGCACATACAGTCCCTTGATGTGCACAATGCCTACCTGTACGGCAACCTGGATGAAGAGATCTACATGGAGCCACCACCAGGGACGGACCGACGCGGTCATGAGGGGGAGGTCTTCCACCTCATGAAAGCACTTTATGGTTTAAAACAAGCGGGTCACCAATGGTGGCTAGCACTCAGCGAGTCCATGAAGGATTTAGGGTTCAATCACATTAATAGCGACCCTGGGATCTTTGTCTACAAACAAAAAGAGACAAGGGTCATAGCCATTATCTATGTTGATGATGTGCTGTTCTGTAGCACCGACAAGGAGCTTACAGGACAAATCAAAACCAAGTTCATGGCATGATGGGAAAGCCTGGATCTTGGAGCTCCCAATGAATTCCTATGCATGCGCATACAACAAGAAGGGAGAAAGATCTTCATCGATCAAACTCTGTACCTTCAGAAAATCATTGTGAAAGTTGGGATGACCAATGCCAAGCCAGCAGATACCCCACTTCCTGAAGGATATCAACCTGCGCACCGCAACATTAGGAAAAATGGGAATGCACCTCCAGATCTTGTCCATTGATTCTGGACACTAATCAGGTTACTCACGTACCTGACTATGTGCACCAGACCTGACATTGCATTCACGGTTAATCAGTTGTCAAAGCACCTTGAACAACCAACAGAGGAACACATCAGTCGCGCCAAGTATATAATATGCTATCTCATTGGGACGCAGAACTATGCTCTGGTATATGATGGAAACTCTGGTCAAGGACTTCACGCTTTCTCTGACGCTGATCACGCCGGCGACTTTGCAACATCAAAGTCAACATCAGGCATAATGGTGAAACTTGCAGGAGCTGCTGTGCTATGGAGTTCCAAAAGACAGACCACAGTCACCAAAAGCACTCTTGAGGCTGAATACATGGCACTTAGCAGATGCTCTACACAAGTTTTCTGGATGCGCCAGCTATTGGAAGAAATAGGCTATCCAAGGTTGACAGCCACTCCCATACGTGTTGATAATCAGGGTGCGATTGCCAATGGTCAAAACCCTATCATTGCAAAAAACTCCAAGTCCATCCGAGTTCAATACCATTCTGTTTGTGAACATATAACAGATGGGGATGTGACACTTGAGTATATACAAGGGATAGTCAACCCGGCCGACATTCTTACCAAGAACTTAGGACAACTGAAGGTTCAGGAATTGCGACAACAATTTGGGCTCAAAATTTACTCGCCTATTTCAGAATGATGACTGTCACAGTTTGTATCTCTTCGCACTTAATAGTGAGCCATAGATAACTAGTGATTGTTTGCATCTTTGCATACCTGGACAGAATACTAGATGAGGAGGAGTGTTGAGCGTATTAGTTACAATTACTTACAAATAGTTATTACGTACAAATACCCAAAGCGTCAGACTATAAGTCGGACTATTATTCAGCATGACATCATAGTGTTACTTTAGATATCCAATAGGATCACTCCTTAGTACTGTACAGTAGTTACTGTCACATCACTCTTCTTAGTATATAATCCCTAGGACTAGCATACTAGGAAAAACAAGTTCTCTCTCTATTGAACTACCATCGCAACCAAGCCTCAAAACACCCAAACAACCAACCTACCTATCAGGTGAGATTATGGAACCTTCCACTGCCTATGATGATGCTTTGTCATTGTTTTAGGCCTATGTGCTAATATGCCAATCTGACTCTTTAACACCAATCAGGGTTATTGCCACAATGTTTTTTTGCTGATCATGCAACAAGAATGTAACAAAGCAAAGCATGAGAAGATAGCAAAAGAACAAAGGTATAGACCAAATCACTGGTGTTGAAGCTACAAAGAGACCACAAGGCAGCCAAACAGCAATAAGGCCGTGCCTGCTGATTATGTAATCTATGTGTCCATAACTAGCTAGGTATTGAGAAGGTGTGAGGGTATATGCTATGTGTCCATAACTCTCACAATAAGTATCTGCTGTCACAGAGGTAGTGCAGTGCTGCTGTCAAGTGTCTGTGTGGTTTGTATAGGTGGCAAATGTTGTTGGGAGTAGTTGTTAACTCCGTGTCTGCCCGTAAGTATGCAGGACATTCAAGCTAAGCTCCACTAGAGATACTGTGTCCCGGAAATGCTAGCGTAAGAACTTGGAGGGAGAGCGTAGGGTAAGTAGTCGACTGTAGCAAGGTGGAGAGGATATTAACAATACTGGAAAACCAGTGTTGCGGGAGCAGAGGTACTGTAGGCACTGGAGGGTGACGGAGGGGTACAGAAGTACAGGGAGAGAGAGGACTTGAAGTTAGATGAAGATACAAGTATCACAGAAGACACTTGGAGTAGGAATTGCGAGAAGGACTTAGATGCAAAGGGGAGTAGGGGGCAGAAGTAAGTCAATATTCATACTGAGGAGTACAGGCTGAACTACACTAGTATTTATACTACTGCTCCAGAGTTGGAGGTAATATACAATGAGTAAGGAATGTGTGGAAAGGACAGATTGTTAGTAAGTAAACATGATATAAAACGTCAGATGTGATATTGTAGTAAATGCAGAATAATAGAAGCATCAAGAAGTGTCAAAGGTAGACAGGTAGCAATGAGACTAGTAGAAAAGGAGGTTGTTGTGGACACAACAGGGAGCGACTCCCTAAACTCCTAAACAACTCTGGTATGTCAGAGCGGGCCGGAGATGGGTGTAGTAGTGCAGAGCAGGGCAAAGTGTAGGAGCATCGGAGCATCAAAGCACGAGCGGACAAGTGACCAAAGTCACAAGGCAAGGTGGTGGAGAATCTCAAACAAGTGCTGGCAGTGAGCACAAAAGCACTAGTCCCAATGACCAAGTCAATAAGGCACATTATCTACTACAAAGTAAGTGCGCACCTAGTCCCAATGACTAAGAGGTCAAGATGGGGGACTAGGGTGCGAGACTACCAGTATATAACCAACTCTGACAATCTTTGGACTCTGATCATGCTACTGATAATCATCTGCTGTCACGGAGGTAGTGTAGTGCTGCTGTTGACGTCCGCATGGTCTGTCTAGGTGCTGAATGTCATTGGAAGTAGTGATGGAGGAAAAACATAGGAGGTCCAGGGTAACTCTGGCTCTGAAGTCAGCTTTGGAATCTTCGGAGGGTACGGAGGTGGCCGGAGATGCGTGGAGATAACTGGAGGGTCCGGACTTGGCTCTAAACAGCAAAGGAAAGAGCAAGCATACTGTACCTTTCCGATCTTAAGTTCTGTCCCATGTCCCATGGGCCCATGAACAGAACTTAGAACATGGGACAGTCCCACTGATTTGGACCCTTGCGAACTTAGAAACGGGACATATGGTAGAATAATAAAATGAAGAAACATGTTGAATAACAATATTAACAAGTGGAAAAATAAACCAGTAGCTTGCATGTCTCACGCACATTGATAATCTACCTTCTTTGCAAGTGTCACTACATGATGGGGAGAATTCTGACCATAAATAATTCAGAGTGAATAGTGGCATAATGCTATAACAAGCTTCAAGTTGCAACTGAAGACAATTGTTTGATGTCATACAAGACATGCCTCCGCTGCTCTCCGGCACTCTGACAACGAAGGCGTGGATTGCGCAAGCGCGTTATACAGGAGGGTGAGAACAACATACTATTTTGGCAGAACGGAACGTGAGACATCAAATGTGCAACACTATTATATATGAAAGGACAAACAAAGAAAGCTGAAAACATAGGCAAAGTACAGGAGCGTGGAATCATCGTAACAGTAGAACATCTGGGCGCTGCCGTTGCCCTCCGAACGGCGCATTTTGTTGGCAAGCCCTACCATGCCTACTACAAAAGCGGCGGACATGTTGCAGTAGGAGACATGAATCAGAGAGGTGAACCGCTGGAATGACTATGCAAGTGGGGTCGCAATCGCCCGTTTTAAACTGTCGATTGGCGAGGGGCACATATCGCCAAGGCCTCTCAAGGAGAATGTCTGTGAACAGGGGAGCCAGCATTGAATGAATCGCCAAGATGGATTATCAACCCACGTACATTCATGGCTTACGCATCACTACATTCAACAGGGGGCTTCTAGCAAACTCCGGATCTGTCCCCTCTCAGCGTTCAGCAGTGAATCCAAACACAACCAAATGAATAACAGTAAGAAGGTTAACTATACGGGAAATAGAATGCTGTTATAAGGACCACTCTCTGTGTGCTGCATCACAAAAGCACCCCGGCTGATGCTCGGCTGCATGGCATCCTCATCCTCAGTTTCATTTGCTGGGTCACCCACCCTCACCCACCCTAAGACACGAACTTTGTCCCACCTCTACAGGACTCAGCGAACCTAAATTCGGGACATACGGAATAGGAAGGTGTTAATTTGTAATACTTTCCCATGCCACTGAGAACTTAAGATCGGAAAGGTACAGTATAGCAAGCAAGAGTAGCAAGGTGGTTGTGTGGACTGGAACATTGTTGTAGAGGCTGGAGTGGAACTGGAGCAGGACCAGAGCAGGACCAGAGCAGGACCAGAGCAGGACAGTAGTGAAGGAAGAGAACATAAGAGGTCCAAGGTAACTCTGGGCTTGGAGTAACCTTTGGAATCTTTGGAGTGTCCAGAGGTGTCCAAAAAAGTGCGGAGGTCCCTGGAGGTGTCCAGACCTGAGTCTAAGTGTTGAAAAGAGAGGGAGAAAGGAAAGGAAAAGAAAGAAAAGAATAGGGGGCTTTAGTTGTCTTCACAACAGAGTAACCCTAGGCACCAAGTACTTTGGGAAGATTGCTGCTATGGAGTTGCAGTCAAAGCTTGCAGAGAAGATCTGGAGGGTGAGCAAACAAGAGGTGGAGGACTGGCACAACTGCGGAAGGGTGGACCAAAGAGGTTGGCAGAAGGTGTGATCAAGTGAGAGGAGCAGGAGGGGTTGATGTACTACCAAGGAAGGTTGTATGTTCTGGAAATATACCACAAGCTAGTTTGGTTCTATATTAGTGAGTATTGTTTGGTAGCCTCCACTGCATCTTTCAAAGCCTCATATACATGTTATTTACCACACTTTATAGCTATGTCATGCAACATTCAGGTATTAATTGGTAGTGTTGCACGCCAGTGCATGGCAAAGCCTGTTACCATTTACCCTTTAGTGATAATAAAACAAAGCCCTCCAGGTGAGCATGGATCTGGGTTGTTGGTCAAGGATATAGCTAATTTGATAGCAACTCACAAAGTTCATCAATTTTTTATGCACACAAGAAGATGACTAGTGTTTGGTGCATAGTCAAGAAGGTAGTGGGGGGGAAAGACACTTTTCTGTTTCTTTTAGCTTAGGGTTAGGTTTTATATTGAAGCTGTGCAACTATTTAGTCTGCTGCATCCATGTAGATCAAGTGGATGGTTGGTACTGCACTGGAAAAGTTTGTGGTTCAGGAGCTGTCCGATGGGACACATTATTGAGGGCGCAATGTGTCAGAATTATGTCTAGTATTTGACCCTTTGCAACTTTATTGGTTCATACAGAAGTCCTCCTTTACGCAATGTCCCTCTACGAGGTCTACAAGTAAACATTGCTACACATGTCTACACAGCACTAGGTACCCCAGTTGGTAGTATTAGCACCTTACACATTCATGCTTACGTGTGGCTCCACGTCCATCACACTGAGCCATGTCATGTAGCTTATGTAGCCATCCTACATTACTGTGGGACTTGGACTATATAGCACCACAAATACAGTAGTGACTTCACATGCTCCTGTCATATATATACAGTTGCTACCATGAATTCTATCTCTAAGTCTCTTCTACTTGAGCAACCATCATTGTCAACCAACCAGCCTAACCAGCTATCTACTCAACCTTCAACACTAAAGCCCGGTGAGTCTGCACTGTTATAGACTTCTATGCTATACTTGCAATTGTCCTTTGTCACACTAACCTCACCAAGCATAGATGTCACACTCTGGTCCTGCTCCAGTCCCTACGGTGACGTTCTGGTCTACACAGCCACCTTGCTACCCTTCCTCACTATATGTTTGACAGGTGTCATTCCTTATTACCTCCTTTCCTACTAGTCTCATTGCCACCTGTCTACCCTTGACACTTCTTGACATTTCTATCATTCCGCAGTTGCTACAATATTGCATCCAATGTTTCATATCATACTTACTTACTAACAATCTGTTCCTTCCGCACGTTCCTTACTCATTGTACATTACCTCCGACTCCGGAGCAGTAGTATAAATACTCGTGTAGTTTAGCCTGTACTCCTCAGTATGAATATTGACTTACTTCTGCCCCCTACTCCCCTTTGCATCTAAGTCCTTCCCGCAATTCCTACTCCAAGTGTCTTCTGCAATACTTGCGTCTTCATCTATCTTCAAGTCTTCCCTCTCCTTGTACTTCGGTACTCTTCCATCAGCCTCCAGTGCCTACGGTACCTTTGCTCTCTCTACGCCGGTCCTCCGGTATTGTTCCCATCCCCTCCGCGTTGCTACAGTCAACTACTGAACCTACGCTCTCCCTCTGAGTTCTTACACTAGCGTTCTGGGACACGGTATCCCTAGTGGAGCTTAGCTCGAACGTCCCGTATACTTCCGGGCAGGCACGGAGTTAACAATAGAGCATTTAGATACCTCCCATTGACTACTGCCTGGTCAGCAATTAAAGAACACTGGTGCTACTACCAGTGCATAGACCTCAACCCACCAGTAATACTTGAATGCGGGGCTTCTTTCATGTGGCTTGGAACAATGTATTGCTTCTCTGACAGAAAATAGGTGCGCCATCTTCCGCTGGATAAGCGATGTGCTTTACCATGTTCCTTACTCGGAATTGCTACACATCAATAACTTCCGGTGCAGATACTCTTACATTGAAGATGCAACCACAACCATGCAATGTCACGCTTACAACAACCAAACACCGCCATCTACCGAGATCTACCAGTCCGATACCATGACAACCCGAGTTAAGCTTCAGCGAACTTGTGGGATACAGTCCACTCACCATTTGACCTGCAAATGGTGGTGGGCAACGCCCGCCAGCAAGCCGTGCATTCCCACGGACCCGGATTAGGGAGAGTGCACTGAAATCGACAACACAGTGACTAGATCACCGGACGCACGAGCAGTGACTCTGTTCTAGATATGTGGAGTGACTAATGTTGATATTTCAAACATTTTGTTGGGACCGCGGAGTCTAGATATCAAGGAGAACCTAGTTAAATGAGCTGCTGCAGAAGCCCCCAGAATGTATTACAAAGAATGATAACTGTTAGGTCCCAACAATTAGTTCTTCTACATGAAAACCCTTAGTATCACGCTTGTGCCTGATGAAAACGAGACCGGGCGACCTCATCTTGAAGTCTGTTGGAGTTGGTACTCCAAAAGCCCCTATCTTGCTGGAAAGCGCGTCGCGTCGCGCGACGCGCGACGCGTCAAGGCCAAGCAAAACGCGCACCTGCGAGCAGAGCTCGTCATCGGCACCGTAGGAAGTGAAAGAACGTGCCTTTCAAAATGACATCGCCCCGAAAACGCGGAAATATGGTCAGCTATCGCAAAAAAAGATGCTCAGCTGCCCAAAAACGTGTCACTGACCGGGCTGGAGTACTTCAGCAAGCAGTCAATCAGCTTCCAAAGACGGCTGGTGGACGCCTTCCACCTGCACGGATACTAGCAAAAGAAGTGGAGGAGGTCAAGACCGAGCTCTCCATCACCAAGTATGACTTACAGGTTGCACAAGAAGATCTCCGACACAAAGCTGCTGAACTTGCAGCAGCTACAAACCGGGCCAAGCGTCACCATACAATGTTGAGGAATGTATTGAAGAGGCTCTCACGGGCAAAGGACTCGCGATATCAGAAAGCTCAGGTATCAGTAATGATGGCAAAGGTTACTAGAGAAGCAAAGGAAGCACTCACCGCTTCTGAGAAGCTAAACTGCGAGCTGAAGCAGCAGGTCCTTCTCTTGCAGGCTCAGAATCGACAGGAGAAGGCCACACACAGGAGATGTGTAACCGAGCTTCACTCCCGCTGCAATGCTTTGAAGGCCCGAGTGAAGAGAGCACTAGAAAAGAACATCAAACTTGCGCTCAAAGGAACTGACCGGTCAAGAGCACACCCAGGGCTTGGCTTAGTCAAGAAGGGGGCTTACACAGCTCAAGCGCGTGCTCTTGCTAGGGATCTGGTGAATGCAGGCTGCTCTCGACAAGCAGTTGGACGTGTTGTGAACCGGATAACAGCTCTTGTATCAAGCCCAGGAAAAGCGGCTTCCCGCACCATCAGCAGGAGGACAGTGAGCCGTGCACTCACAGAAGGAGCTATTGCAGCGAAAGTGCAGCTCGGGTTTGAGATAAAACAAAGTAAAGGTCAGTATCATAAGTCGAATACAAATGCACATACCAGTTCTGAAACGAGGGCAGGATTCTCCATCAGTAATGACAGCACATCTGTCCGAAAGCGTAACTTCGAAGCCCGGCACATTGCAGTCCAAGCTCCTACCTATTCGGATGCCGAGAAATCAGGTTCTCAGACTGAGAGCCAATGGAAGATCCGTGTTGTCTCGATTAAGCCGTCTCTTAGCCACACAAGCGAGGCACAAGTTGCTGGATGGAAGGATGAGATTAGTGAGATCACTGCTCTTTTTAACGAAAGTCCTCTTGCACGCCGGCTTCATCTCTCTCTAGATCTCAATGAGTTTCTACTGAAACTCAAGGGAATGAACACTGATCATGCAAGTGATCAAAAGAAGACATACCGGCTCTGGCAGCAATGGAAAGAGAAGACCATTCGTACCTCTTATGGCTATGCAAAGCTCGAGAATCTGCGTGATGGAGCACCAAACGAGCTTGCATCCCTTCTCATGTTCTCAATGGCTCGGGCTGTAGAACAAGCTGGAGGTCAGCAGATTTGGGATTCAATGTCACCGGGCGCTCGAGAACCATTTGTCACAAACATGATGGAACAACTTGCCTTGGAACTTGGTACAGAGATTCACAACTCGCTTTCACCAGAGGAAAAGCGCTCGGTGGACTTGTTCTTTTGGGCTGGATGTTCGATGCACAAGGAGCTCAACTCTGTAAAAGGCGGGAACTCGGCGATGATGTTATGGTGGGACGAGAACAAGGCTACACCTCCTATCTTATTAGCCAATAAGGATAATGCCGCGGCGATCAAACTAGCAGAAACAGCAAGCGCCGCATCTGCATCAGTCCAACGTGCTCTTGATCTCTCATCTAGGGGTGGGGTTAAGGCAACAAGTCTTGCAGGTGCTATCTTTAACCATCGAGACAATAAGAAGGGTCAGCAAGCAGTCCACGAAATGTACTTCTCCAATGTAAAGGGGATTGCTCTTAAGTTTCCTGACACAAGCAATACTCGCTACCACTCTCACTGTGATGCAGCTACTCGACTCTTGACGCATTTGAATGATTACATCAAGTTTCTAGAATACATCCGTCTCAACAAAGATAATTCCCAGCTCAATCACATGGAGGAGAACCTAGAGAACGCGCTCCAGGATCCTCCCACTTGCACAGAACTGGCAGTACTGGTTCTTTATTCACAGGCAGTATCAAAACCTTATCTAAAGCATGTTCGAGGATCGGGAACTGAACAACTCAATATGCTCACACTTGGACCGTTCCACGAAAATCTCAAAAGTCACATCTCATTCCTGATTGAGAATCCAGGTGCTCTTATGGAGCACGACATCAAGAACTCATACATCAAAGCCACACTTGATAATAGGCCATGGGATAATGAACAAGCAGTTATTGCTGTTCTCACTCTGCATCGCAAGGACAGGCTACCAAACTTAAATGAGGTGCTAGTTGCATTCCTGAAAGGTGCACTCGACACCTGGCACCGGTTCACCACAGAATTTGAATCTACCGGACTGATAGCAACGGCATCCGAAGAGGAGACTGACCTGGTGTTCATACCTGCAACAAATGACGAGAATGAGGGACTACTTGGCGCATGGCGACGGGCTTCTCGCGAAAATCCAAGCCTTACCTCAGATAACTTCTCTGACCAGGTGATGACCCGCCGGAATGATACTGAAGAATTCATAACCACAGTTCTAGATGAAACGGACAAGAAATGGATCTATGCAAAGGCACGAGAGGTTCAGGCAAGCGGGATAGAGGCAGGACGAAAAAAAGCGTTCATCGAGCACGGAAAGAAGATCGTTGAAGAAAACCGTCAAAAAGAGCTCGAGAGGAAGAGGATTCGCGATGAACGCACCGAAAAATATGGCAAGATCCCACTGATCCTTGAACACTCTGCCCTTGCCGTGTTGAAACGAGAGTTATTGCGGGATCAGTTGGAGGCTCATCGCACACTCAAAACAGTAAAAGACATACCTTATGCAGGCCGACGTACGAGGGCTCAGCTACTCGAAGTGGTCTGGAACGTTGCTCAGCAGTACCAGGGTCAAGATAACAGTAATCAAACACCTGTCGAACCGGAGTCGTGACTTTGACGGTTGATCAAAGCTAATATAATGTTAGTATCATCTTAGAGACTCAGATTATAGTATTACTTTACCTTAAATATATTCAGCGCCGAAAACGTTGATATTGAGGCTGATTTGAGACAGAGAACAGGGACTGAGCAGCGGCGATGTGAGGTGTGCCGCGGATTCGGGCATTTTTGCTTATGTAAGCGCTACGCGCTGCTGGCGGGCGTTGCCCACCACCAACTGCAAAACAATCATCAACGTCAGTCACATACTTTCTCAAACGATGTGAATCCAGACTAACCCGTGATAAAATGTGCCTCCGGCTTGACGAGGTACGACACGATGCTCGCGACATCGTCTGCCGAGCCCAACTTCTGGACAGCTGCTCGATCTGCCATCTATATGTCCCATAGTTCTCTCTCTCAGCTCATCTCCGTTCCAGGTTGGCAGTCAACAAACACGGCTCACCACTTTGTAATAGTCCCCACCGAAGAAGTTCTGCTGACCCACGGCAGCCGTTCGAGCATCGTTTAGTTCGCGAAGACCCTGGACTATAACGTTATAGTTCTCAATAGGCGTGTTCTCCTCCAATGCACAGGTAGAATCCGGCTCACGCATGGGAGTTACAATAGCACCCGGAGCATACGCATTCACTGTAATCCCATGCTGCCCAAGCTCGATAGCTACACCACACCTTCGCATCAAACCACCCTCGTTCCATGTAGAATACAAACTCACCAGCACACTGCGTAATAGCGCGCACCGCAAACTTGGCCGCGCAGTACGCGACCTGATTTGGATGCCCCTTCTTGCCAGCGACGCTCGACGCCGCGACCATGCGTCCGCCGCGGCCCTGCGCGATCATCTGCCGCCCGGCGTGCATGAAGCAGAGGAACGTGCCGGTGGCGTTCACGTTCATGTCCGTGGTCCAGTTCTCGAGTGTCGCTGTGTGATCATCAGGTAGACGTGGTTGCCCAAGGTGTAAGCCCTACTCTCAGTGACGGTGCCCGCGCGAATCACCCCCGCGTTTGCGATCATCTGTTCTTTCATTAGCCAAGCAACGCAGACGATTCTGTAAAATATCAAGCGTACTAACCACATCGAGTCCCCCAAGCCTCTCCACAGTCTCCCGCACCATTCTCTCCACATGCTCCTCGTTACTCACATCGCCGGTAACAATATGCGTCCTGCGTCCCGTCGTCGCCTCGATCTCCTTCGCCACGCTCTCGAGCGGCTCCTGCGCGCGAGGGAGATCCGCGAGCGCAACGTGCAGATCGTCAGCGGCGAGTCTGAGGGCGATGGATTTGCCTATGCCCTGCGCGGCGCCTGTGACAAGCGCAATGCGGTCGATGCTGGAAGACATGCTGACAGGGTGGGAGATGAGAGTGAACGAGAAGCGGTGTATGAGATAACGGGGAAGCTCTACAGCTTCATATGGCGGGGAAAATCCAGGTTCCCAGAGTATGCGAACCCGACAGAAGTCGGTGCATGGGACCAGTAGCTTTCCCTAGAGATGTGTGCATCAAGTAGAAAGAATACCAAATCCACTCGAACTGCGATGCCCGTGCGCAAGGTTCGAATGATGAGGACAGAAGGAGCGCACTCGTGATGAGAGCGTGACGTTCCTCTGGGAAGCTCTCAAGGTGGTGGCGGTCAGACGGTGGTGAGGCAGATAAGAAGTCGCAGGTGACAAGACTTGTAATACGTGGCATGCATATGTGTACCTTTAGAAGCGCGATCCCTGCGCATCGCGCTCACCACACAACGGTGGGATGCTGAATCTGGTAGGGCATTGTGGTCAGATTCAATGTCTTGCCTGGTCCCTTGGGAATTGGCGAGTAGTATCGAGTCTTAATGGCCAGTGGTTATCTAGACTCGGTACTCGCCAATACTACCCAAACAAAACAGTCACCGCACAAAAGTCAAACTTACTCGCCAAATGCAGGTGCGACATCGAACGCTGCGTACGATCCGGAGCAAGCAGCGACATGCAGGAGAATTGGAGCGTGGTGCAGTCGTAGGCTTACTACATATCGGTGCGTTATAATCAATTGCGCCGGAAGGCTTGCTTCAGGGTCGGAAACCGATATGACAATCGTGCCTTGTCACTCCTTCAGCCTTCCTGGCCCTATACAAAACCCTGGAGTTCTCAAGGGCAAATATGAGGATTTACAAACAGCATCTCTTGACATAAAAGCAGGGATCCACTTGCACCCACGGGCCTCCGGTGTGGACACGATTCACAGGTTCCCTCAGGGGAAAGCCTGTTGCGGCACAGCTCCACCAGCTCAACACCTCGGACATCAACATTGGCTCTGACAACGACAACGGTCTCGCAAGCGTACAAGAATATCGGCCCACCTCATCCCTGTCTCACAACGGCAGTGTCTCGTCTCCGGATGGCCTACTTTCTCCGACTAGGAAGCCCAAAGCTCTCAAGAAACGTCTCTCCATCCTCTCCAACGCAAACTCGTCAGAAGAAGCATTCGGTTCACGTCGCCTCTTCCCCAAGAAGGTCAAGTCCAGTCTCCACCTCCACTCCTCTGTCTTCAGGCCTCCTCTTCCGGCACAGGACGAGAAGTCAAAGTTCTCTTCTCTGTCTCGTAGCCGAGCCATGTCCGACTCCGTTTTCTTGCGACTCGCTCGCGTCGCCTCTTCCCACCCACTCGTCGAGGTCGACAACGATGATACCCAAACCCTCGCCAACGTCTGGTCCGGAGCACGCACACCGCCTCCTCTCGCTCCTCCTCCCGGTGGCCCAAGCAGTCCCCCAGACCCCTTCCGCGCCAACGCAAACACATACTACACTCCCGGATCTAACGTCCCCCCAACACCCCCGCACGCCCTTCAGCGGCACACCTCCAACCCCTCCGGCTCCTCCACCGCATTCAACGTCCACTCCCAAATCATCTCCCTTCGCACACAGCTCACGCTCCACCAATCCCTCGTTGCGCAATACGAAGTCGACCTCGCCGCACGCGATGAGATCGTGCACTCGCTCCAGTCCTCGCTCTCCTCCGCCCAGGGCAAGCTCTCGGACGCCGACAAGCGGCGGCAGCAAGTCCGCGCGTGGCGCAAGCGCGTCGCGGAGCTCGAGTGCGTCGTGCGCGGGCTCGAGGGCGAGGTCGAGCGCTCGCGTGAGGAGTCGTTTGAGCGCAGCATCATGGACGAAGCGAGCGCGAGACAAGCTGGCGCGTGTCGGGCGCGTCGTCTAGTGATGCGACCACTCCCAGATCGACGATCTTACCACCGCGCTCCAAGACCACTCGGAAAAGCTCTCCGACTCGAGTCGGAGGAACTGATGCTCCTGAATAACTACGCCCACATCGAATCCACAGCCGACGAGCGCAGCTCCGCGCCGGTGCGGAGCGGGAGGGGCAGGAGGGCGAGGAGCTCGGCCACGCGCGCAGACGCGTGCGCGAGCTCGAGAAGGTGAGCGCGGATAGGGAGTTTGAGGTGATCCAGCTGCAGCGCCCAAACTAGAAGTGCAAGGAGGACGCGGAGGGGATGAATATTGCGTTGGATTCGAAGCAGCAGGTGCTTGAGCTGGTGAGTCGTGCGCATCCATTCCCACAAGAACAAGTGTGTTGATCAGCTGTATTTTTCATAGCTCAAGCACCGCATGGGCGTCCGCGGAACAGCCGGGACCACCCCTGCGCCCGCCAGGATCGCGCCACGACGCGAGTCCTTTGTGTCTTCGTCGGTTGCCAGCACCCCGTTCATCCGCCCGGGCTCCGCCATGTCGGCTGCCTCGGAGACGCCTAGCGTCCGCGCGGGCGCACTCGCCACGAGCAAGCCCGTCAACGGCGCTCTTGCCGCCGCCGCCGTACAGCGCACGACTGGCGCGGGTCCACGCGCCAAGTCACCCGGCGTCGGCGCAAGCATGACCGCGGGTGCGGCGTCGCGCCGCGTGTCGTTTATCGACGCTTCGCCCTCGGACGCGTCGGCGCCGCCTGTGAGCCACTCTGGTGCGTCGGCAGCACAGGGCGCTGCGGCGCGCAAGCGGGTTAGCGTAGGCGGGGTTTCGGCGCTGAGTGCGGGCGAGGGCGAGGGCGCGGGTGAGGGTAAGGAGAATGCGAATGCGACGCTGGGGGTTGAGCGTAGCGAGCACGAGCAACGAGCGGACACCGGTGCCGAGCAGGGTTGCTGGTGGTGCCAAGGCGGGGGCGGGGGCGAAGACGGCGAGGAGAGCGAGTATTATTCCTGCATGAGGATGTGGATGATGGGTATGTGGGGACGACGGCAGCGAAGAAACAGAGGCAGACGAGAGAAAAATCCCAAATAATAATCTCTCGTCTTGATCACGACCACGACGCGCACCTGGCACGACTCCAAGCAAACTTGAACGTTGCAGGACGTTCAACGACACCATGGTTCTTCCTGACGACCAAACTGAAGATACAACCACCACGACTAACGTGTGTTGACGCGCGACATACAATGCACCAACCATGATCAGACCACGAATATACTCGCCTCGCATTCACGAATCGCTCACATATTTGCCTTCCACCACCTACCTAATCGTTTACGTCGTTTTGTCATCTGCTGTCTCTCTGGTCCTGCATCGCACCGCCATGTTGTCCCTCGCATCGCATCGCATCACACCCTCGTTCATACACATCCTCTCCCCTGCTCTATTATTGCTCCCATTTGCTCGCCTGTGTCACCCGTGTTGCGCTCTTCGCTCTTAAGTGAGCACGTCTTGCGTCCGCAATATGCCGGACGCACGATACCATATTTCATTTTTCTGTGGCTTTTCTATTTTCTTATCTTTACATCCTAATCTCACCCCGTTCATATAACCGTCTCCCAATCTCTTCTTTTTTACGTCTCAAGTTTGCGTGACATAACCCCACATAACCCAGATAACAATTCCAGTTTCAGTTTCATTTCTTGTTCTTACCCATTTATCACGGACTCGCCCACCTATTTATAATTATGCGTATTAGGCGCACCCCGCTTCCCTGTCCCCCTCCATTCTCATTTCACACTCATCGTCCCGCCATCCGATTCCATAGCACGCTCATCACTCACCCATTTACCACCTCATCCTCATCCACTTCCATATCTACTTTTACGCACCTTATCCATCCTCAACTTCATCCTCGTCCTCATCCTCAAGCCGCTATGTATGCCTAGCCCTCTCCTCATCGCCACGCAGAGTATTGTGTATTGTTTGTTTCTGAGAAGAAGAAAAAGCGAATGGGAGAAGTGCTCTGTGCAGATGTGGTCAGAGTCTGCGGAAGTGCGGGGCTCTAGACATTGTGAGAGCTCGCCTGGTGCGATTGTCGAGAAACTAAGCTGTAAAGGCGGGCCTGTCGCAGGCGTGTCTAGTCATAGTCTAGCTCGAGGCGCACTCCAAGGTAGTCGGTACGCTATCAAGACCAATGCATAAATGGCTCTGTTGAGCCCGGACGTGCGGGCCATGAAATAAAGACATGCTGAGGATCATGATATCAGCTTTACACTTCTCGCTTCTCACGTTGGCTGTTGCTCTGGTGGGCTTCCTCGTCGATGTGGTGAAAGCAGGTGCGACAGTGATACCGTTTTTATAAAAGGAAATAAGATGTAGTCTGCTCAGTCCGGTTTATTGGTATTATAATCTCTAGATTTATCAAGGTGATCGTGACGCCGTCCGAACAAAGAGAATCAGCCCCTGTAGATTAGATCTTTCTCGGGCCGAGCCCAGTTCAAACTCCCCAGCGAGTCGACATTCCGTCCCAGTCTCGCCGACGCGAGAGCCTCTGGCCCTTATTAGGCCGCATAAGCTGAGACAGATCACGAGTCTAACTTTGGTGCCTGTGACACACCACGGACTGAGAATGCCGGTTAAACAATACCAGAGGTAGTGTTGGTTGGTGTAGACTCGATAGTTGTTTGATTGTTTGTCACTGGAAGCTGGAAGCATATGCTTGTTCGTAGGCATGTAGCGTCGAAAAATCCGTGCCACCTCCAGTTTGTTGACATTGTGTTGTGTAAAGGTGCCGAACTTCCGAACCCAGCGCGCACCCGCGTGCTCAAGCGCTCGCCTCCCAACTAGTACTCAACCGTCGACTGTCGTGTCTCGTCAATCAGCTCAACCTCACTTACAACCATGACCGATGCTCCACGTCCCTCTTCCGCGCCTGAACCTGTACCAGCACCCTCGTCGCGCACGCCTTTCAAAAAGTTGCACAGGCAAATGTTCTTCGGCGACCTTCCCAGCGGTCCTACAAGCGCCCCTCCCAACGGTCTCAGACGGATTCCCAAACCAAACAGCAATCGTCTTCAGCAAGCACCTAAGATTGCTGCTCAAAAGAATGAACTTGAGGATATGATGCGCAGTGAGCTCTGGGGTGCTACATGGGAAATGAAACCGGTAGATCTTGCCCCTGCGCTCTCCAGGAAGTCTCGCAAGTGCAGTGCTCCTTCGATCGACAATGACCACAAAGACTCCATACAGCACTATGACGTTCACCTTCATATTGACGATGACAAACTAGAAAAGGCCGTTCAAGAGCTTGAGACGCTTCAGAGTAGCATAGACTTCCCTCCCATCGTCACAGAATCTTCGCACTACGTCCCCTTTGCAACGTGGCTGCAGTGCTGCCTCAAGGCTGCTCTCAATCTCATAGACAAGGCGGACACACCTCTCTACAGCGATTTGTCCTTCATATCGTACCATAAGGACCTCGGTGATGCCATAGGTCAGGTCGCCAAAATTAGGCCTGACATAGCCGGGTATATTTCAAAGACGGCTGGAGCGGTTCCTCCCAAGAAGCTCTCATGGATTCTTCCCGATGAAGCCCGGGACAAGGATACGCACCGCGAGCTTCTCATCCCCGTTGAAGTCAAAAGCGAGTCTTGGGGTTCCTTAGTCGCTCAGGCTGCGACATATGCGCGCAGGCTTTTCTATGCTGTCCCCTTGCGGCAATATTCACTGGCCCTAGGTTATCATCACGTCGACAAGCATCTTCGCTTCCTAGTTTATCACTCCGGCGGTCTTACAGCCTCCACGGCCCTCAGGATAGACAACAGAGACGACCAAAAGGAGATCCTTCGTCTGTTCTTTGCTATCCTCACCTGGCAAACTCAAGGAGATGTAGGTCTGCCCGAATGGTGTGACCATACAGCGTGTTGTCTACCCAGCAAGGGTGGCGAAGGTGAGACCAGACTCGGGATTACGGAAGTGCTTCAAAGAACGTTGGCCGTGCGGGGCAGATGTCCTGAAATCTGGCGCCTATGGCTTGGTGCGGATGATGGGGTCCCCAACTCGGACGGTCCGACGACGATTCCAGTCACGATGACACACGGAATATCAGCTAGCAAAAAACGTCATTTGGATGAAGCTGCTGCTTCGGAAAAGAAACGTGCAAAACTTGGTGTGTTTACATTGACCGCTCATTGTCTTGTTCTCACTGATCCTGGAAGAATCTATTGTCCCCCACGTAGATGACGATGTTTTCACCCTGCCGCTCGACACTGGGGATATTAGTTCGACTAGCAGTGGAAATGGAGTTTTTCAAGGTAGTTCAGCTGTCCAGCTGACGGCGAGTACGTCTTTCCTCCAATGCATTATGAGGCCATGCTTACCGTGTTTCCAACCACTCACGACGATAGCCTCTATGCGACAGGGCAAGATTCGCTCCATACAACAGCGCCCCGACAGCCTCTCAATCAACAATGCCATCTTCCCGGACAAAAATCTTGACCTTGTCAGTAAATGCTCCTGGGTATCCGCGCCGTATCTCGACGCAGAGAAGGATCTATTTGAGGCATGCGGAGATGAGTTTGGCGTTGCCAAGCATTACTACTCGTCTATAGTCCACCACAAGGAAGATCTTCCCGCGACCAATCATCTCTTCCTAGAGTTTGCTACGCGCTGGAAGGTATTCAATAGCGATGTACAGGACACTTTACCAGAATATCGAATGTTACTGCAACACATATCCAGCTTTGCCGGGTGTTCTCTCGTTACGGCCGACTCACCTCAAGAGCTTTTCACGGCCATCGCACACGCAATGTTGGGTACATTATTGTTCTTCAGAAGCAGAGAAAGCCTTGCTGACCGCTATTCCTAGGATACTGGAACATGTTGCGCAAGGGCTTTCAGCACCGTGATATCAGCATTGGCAATGTGCTTCTGAGCAAGGCTGCTCAGAAGAAGAAATCCGTGCTGCAGGCGGTAAAAGACTTGCTCTCGTCTCAGCGGCGGGATGAAGTAGGCGATCGCTCAGAGACTCTAGAGAAGATCCAGAAGTTCTTGGAGGCGCTTGAGATAGACGACGACTGCAACGGTTTTGTGATCGATGGGGACCTGTCCATCAACCTCCGCAATTACGACTTCAAGGAAGATGAGACGGCAGTACGTTCAGTAGGTGATTCTCCTTCCTTTTCGTGACGTCCGTTCAGTTATTTTCTCCCAAGGGCACCACTGAATTCATGTCGAAAGCTCTGATCGTCGCTGCCGAATTGGAAACCCCATACCTCCATTCGCCGATTGATGATTTGTGGTCGTTTTTCTTTGTTGCGGTCTGGGCGGCGGTATGGCACAGAGTTGAGGGACCAGTACCACCCATGCTTGCAAGGCTGCGCACAAAGATTGCAGACAGCGTCGATGGCAGAGGATCAGCCGTTTCCGATCCTATTACCGCAATCCGCAAAATGAAAGTTGGAGACTATGGGCCTTTCCTCCCTCTGTGTCAGCGGTTCCTTGCCGACTGGCGAACCAAATTGGATGAGCTAGCCAGCGACTGGCAAGAGTACTTAGATGCAAACGGCCACGACCATGATGCCCTCAAAAAGCAGTTCCTTGCGCATTATGAGCAAGGGCTCGCAGATCACCTAGAGCTTCTGCAGAAGCATTTCCCTCCCAGGAAGGTTCAGCCATAGTGTAGAGATTGATGTTGTCGCGAACATACATTAGCCATGATAATACAATACAGTATCAAGTTCTCTTATGATCTATTTCGTTGCCAACAACTCGCAAATTGCGTCGATGAAGCTCAAAGCTTGCAGGCGTTGCTTGTTCGTAGGCAAGTAGCGTCCCAAACTCTTCAGTTTGTTGTTTTTTTTTGACGTTAATATCGAGAAAGACACTGTCGACAAGGCGCCTTCATAATCGCGGCATTGGCCGAAGAGCTGGCACTCTGTTCACGTCTCTCGAAACCACTCCTCCAACATCTCGCGATAAGATACACCCGAATCAACCGATGCTGCCAGAGTAATCGTGATGAATCCGCAAATTGATAGCTCTGGCATCCTGTATCACTCTATCAATGACGATACATGCCTACCTGAAACGAGGGACTGGTTACCTATGGCGCGGAGTGACTGTAGGTAAGTGTCTTTGTCTCAATATCCTTTGTCCGTCTAACATCGTTGTTGCAGCCATGCAAACACTTTTCGATCAGTCAATTTTGATTCGGCCACATTTGGCGTTGCAACAGAAGAGAACAGTGCTCTCGACGTGCCAACAACGCTTACCAACCTAATCCGCCTTGTCACACAATCATTGACGCCGCATGTATTTCTTCTGTTGGTGCTTGAGTTTTGATTACTGTGGGTTTATTCTGACCTTGGATGTCAGTGAGAGTGCAAGTTTTGCAACTGCTAGACCGTGCATACCCAATTATCTCGACTTGGCGCGCTTTTACCCCCTGGCTCGCACCGCGGCTCTTTTGGTAATGCAGAGGGTTCGGGGCATGTCAGAAGAATTAGGAACCAATGATACAGTGCGCTCTATCAGTTCTATACCCAAGCAATCTTTAACATGCGCATATTCGTTACCAGGTCGAAGAGAGCTCTAATGACATCATGAACGGTGCAGAGGATACGAGAGCTGAGACAGCGTCTAGGGCGTCCGACTATGAGACAGCATATTCGTTTCCCATGTCTATGAAGTCTTCCCACTCACCACCACCTGTCCGATACAGTTGGGAGCCCATCGATAATGTCGACTCAAACTCTCAATACTCCCTTTTTGCCCAATATCATGAATTCCCTGACTCAATTCCTATTGCTTGCATAGCAGATCAGTCCGTCATGATTTCGCTACTGAGGAGTGCTGTTTATCAGCGTCTCGCATGGGGTGTAACAGAGCCCGTCATAGGGCTCGGATTTTCACCCGGGTCACCCATGGTGCAGGTCTTCCTTGCGTGGCCTAGCACAACCTGGAAAGATGGCTTGGTACGTAGTATCTACGGCTTGTCCTCCAGGCATCCAAGTGATGTCGCTAAATCTGGCCTTATAGCCTTTAGTGGCAATCGCCGGTGATCTGTCGGAGGATCGCATTCAAGGAACTGGCTGGTTTAATGTTACCTCTCCCATGGCTACGTATGAACTTGTCCAATATCTCTCTCGAGTAATCGAGTTCGCAAATCATATGAGCTGTCCAGGACAAACACGTTGGCTGGAATGGCGCTTCGATTTTGCTAACTACGATAAGATGGAAGATATAACCATGGACAAAATGGCTTCTGTTCGAGCTTGGGCAGAGGAGGCCATGCCTGCGGATGCTGGCGAAAGGTAATATTATTTATTACATGTCAGTGGCCCTTTTCAACTGAAATTTTGGCCCTTTCGAGCCAGACGTCTACTGTCGACAACGTCCTCCCCGCCCGCAGAATCTTCTATCAACATACCTACTAGGCGTGTTTACCGTGATCCATCGAGCTTAGTTACTGATCATCCCGCAGAGAACTTCACAATGTCGGCCCACCTCCAAGATGGACATGTTTAGAGTAAGTACCTCAAGTGCCTCATCGTCATTGACTAAGTCTCGCTTATTGTGTGCAGTCTTGCATCTGGAGTTGCTGATATTAAGCATTCCTACAAAACTGTTCACCGATGGCTTTGGAACCGCATCACGTCTTTACGTTCCGCGTTACCTCTTATTGATATGGGTACCATTCCGTCGGAATACGCGTCTCTCACCCGTTTTGTTTGGAACAAGAGCTGGGACCAGTCTGTACGTTTCTAATGTGCTACTCATGGTGTTACCATGATCAAGTGCTATCTTTAGTCTAGTTAGGCGTCAGCGACATTGACGGCAAACTCAGTCAACTGAGTAGTGAGCTACTACAGCAAAAGTCTGCCTACCTTGGAGCCACATTGGCAGACTCACTAAACGAACATGCGGCCTCCGACCTGCTAGCGAAGTTCCAGACGATTATGGCAGCTTGTTCGGCGGCGAGAGAGCAAAGCGAAGTTGCGGATCGAAACTGTGCTTCGGCAGCTTGTGATCACATCTGGGACGGTCTGGTTTCTGGTTTTCTGCACGGGACATCTTCGAACATACGGTGCGCACGCTGAGGCTATTCGGGACCATGATTGACTCACATACACTTGGGAATAGGTATCTTCCGGCTGTTGCACTTCCAAGAAGTGCTCTTACAGACCGCCGTAAGGATCCCGGCTGGCTAGCTTCGGCTAAATTCACCATCAGTCAACATACGGTTTACGGAAGTCAGCATCGCGACGCAGCGAAGGTGCTTGCCGGTCCCCATTCGGTGCTTGGGAAGCAGGCTGTTTGTGCTGGTCTTTATCTTTCCTTCCATCCTGGTCTCAGTCACGGCGACACAGCCACATCCGAGGATGCCTTTGAAGGGGTTTTGGATCTAGTAGAAAATGACCCTGTTGAAGCGATATGCGATACGGCGTCAACGATTTCCATACCCGATTTTGTTAGCATCGACTCTTCTGTTGCCCTTTGGCATGCTGCGGATAGGTTCTGTCTACTCCCTCGTGAGCCGGACCAGGCGACTGTGCGCGCACGCGGTGGAACGGCTTACTATCACGGCATCTGCGACCTTCCCTCTGAGCACTCCGAACTCGCATATGCGTACGATCTGTTCTGTGCGAACGTCCGTTCTGCCGGCCTGTCTCCCGACATCCCAGATTCTCTCGACCTCGGCGTCCTTTCGGCTCCTCCGGCCGTCTGTCGATTGTCGTACCAATGGCCCAACAGCAAGTTGCAAAAGTACCAGGTCGAGCACCCCCCACCGCTGGCACCCGATCACTTAGGTGAGAGTGGGCGGCCAGGTGCTCAGAATTTGACTGCCGCAGAACGGTCCCTCGCACTTGAGTTACCTTTACTGCTCGTCAACCACACGCCTCCCGAAAAGATCCTTGCGTACGTCGGGTCGCACAAGCACCGGATGGCTGCAACTGCCGCCGCAACGTTCTTTGGGGCTGCCGGGCTCATTGACGTCCCCGTTTTCAGCCTGGTGACGGACGGGTGTCGTGCAGTCCTTACGTGCGCGTGGGCCGAGAAGTTCGGGAGTTTTCAGGTCGGTTTTCTACTATACTGTCCCCACATCCTGCTGATCTTACTGTATGACCGGCTTCTATGGAGCAGCGCATAAAGATCGCGGAACGAAACGGAGTCCTATTCGATCTTCGGAATCCGCTGTCAGCCTTCCACTTTGCGACCTTTCTCGTACGTCTCAAGCACGAGCACGGCCAGAAGCTGCGAGAGCGATTCGATGACCGAGCGCTGGCGCACCTGCGTGAGCGATTGGAGCAGGGCGAGTGGGAGACACGGTGGACAATGTCGCATTACGTCGCGGAGCAGTCGGACGGAGGAGATATGTCATAATCATCTTGATATTCCTGATAATCCAGATGGGCAGTGACGTGAAACCGTTGAATTTCGCATCAAGCAAACGTTACATAAATGCAATTGATTTCGAATGTAGAAACTGTTGCTGTTAACCTGGGGTCTACTTTCGCCAGGAAGCCCATCAAGAGCCAGAGCCCACGTGTGAGGCGAGAATGTATGAAAATAGTTCTCAACGACTTGTTGTCACTGAAGTCCATTATCTGTCTTGACCAGCCCGTGTCGTCGGGGTAACGTGTCTTGGGTCCAACATAGAAGACCATGTCCCAGGACATAACCATTCTAAAAGCTTGTTTGGATTCTGAACAGCGTCGCAGCCCGCCTTTACAACTCATGGCTTCATCGTCCTACAATCACGCTAGCGGAGCTTCCACAATGCCTACGACCCCGCACTTCCTCAGTCTCAGACCCGATCTACACAGAACAGTTCTCCCATTCACTTTTTCTTCTTCTCAGAAACAATACACAAAACTCTGCGTGATGATGATGAGAGGGCTAGACATACATAGCGGCTTGAGGATGAAGTTGAGGATGACGTGCGTGAATGTGGATGCGGATGAGGCGGTAAATGGGTGAGTGATGAGCGTGCTATGAAATCGGATGGCAGGACGATGAGTATGGAGGGAGAATGGAGGGAGACGGGGAAACGGGGGGCGCTTAAAGACGCATAAATAGGTGGGCGAGTCCGTGATAAATGGGTAAGAACAAGAAATGAAACTGAAGCTGGAATTGTTATCTGGTTTATGTGGGGTTATGTCACGCAAACTTGAAAGGCAAAGAAAAGAGACGGGGAGACGGGGATATGGACGAGGTGAGATTATGATGTAAAGATAAGAAAATAAACACGCCAGAGAAAAATGAAACATGGTATTGTGCGTCCGGTATATTGACAGACGCGAGACGTGCTCACTACAGAGCGGAGAGCGTAACAGAACACGGGCGGCGCAGGCGAGCAAATGGGAGCAATAATGGAGCAGGGGAGAGGATGCGTGTGGACAAGGGCGCGGTGCGATGCGATGCGAGGGACAACGTAGCGATGCGATGCAGGACTACAGAGACAGCAGACGACAAGACGACGTGCGTGGACAATTAGGTAGTGGTGGAAGGCGATGTGTGAGCGGTTCGTGAAAGTGAGGCGTGTGGTCTGATCATGGTTGGTGCATTGTATGTCGCGCGTCAAAATACATTAGTCGTGGTCGTTGTAGTTTCTTCAGCTTGGTCGTCAAGAAGAAACATGGTGTCGTTGAACGTCCTGCAACGTTTAAGTTGGCTTGGAGTCAATGCCAGGTGTGTGCGGTGATCGTGATCATGACGAGGGATTATTGTTTGAGATTTTTCTTCTTCCGTCCGTCTGTCTTCTACTGTCCGCATCGTCCACATCCTCACGCAGGGATAATACTCGCCCTCCTCGCAGCCTTCACCGCCGCTGCCCCTGCCTTGGCACCACCAGCAACCCTGCTCGGCACCGGCGTCCGCTCGTTGCTCGTGCTCGCTACACTCGACTCCAACGTCGCATTCCCGTTCGCATTCTCCTTACCCTCACCCCCGCCCTCACCCGCACTCAACGTCGACACCATGCCCACGCTAGCTCGCTTGCGCGCCGCAGCGCCCTGTGCTGCCGACGCACCAGAGCGGCTCACAGGCGGCGCCGACGCGTCCGAGGGCGAAGCATCGACACGTCGTCTCTTTCCCAAGAAGGTCAAGTCCAATCTCCACCTCCAGACTGACATCCATGGTTCGTCTTCTTCATCTCTTAAATTCAATGCCTCACTTTCTACCACAGGCTCATCCTCAACATCACTTCAATCCTCAGCAGAACCCCGCGAATCCGTCGAATCCATCGCCTCCCCAATCTCCCCAGCAGAGTCCATGACCGCCCAGTTCTCCAACAACCAATTCCACTCCTCCGTTCGCTCCATCCTCCGCGACCCCAAGACCCCTGGATCAGGACAGAATGTCCGCTTCTTCGCCCGCCAGGGTTCCAAAACGCCCTCTGCCACCAGCGCAGACAACTCTGCCGCCTCTGATCCTTCCTACTTTTCATTGGGCTCGCGCGCCCGGTCACGCACTCCTGTCATGGAGCTCTTCTCACCTCCCAACGAAGGTCGTAGTCAGGATGCTCAGCGTCCCTCTAATCCACCTCAGGCGGACAACTCAAATATCTTCGACATGTCACAAAATGACGTCCCCGCCATCCCTCATGCCCCCGAAGACCCCGTTCAGCTTGAAGAGCCTGCTAATTCCGATGAACACAAGCAACCCTTCACGTCCACACCTGCTCGTGCGCTACTCGATGGCATAAAAGAGCCCTCTGTCTTCAGCCCTCCTCTTCCAGCACAGGACGAGAAGCAAAAGTTCTCTTCTTTGTCTCGTAGCCGAGCCATGTCCGACTCTGTTTTCTCGCGACTTGCTCGCGTCGCCTCTTCCCACCCACTCGTCGAGGTCGACAACGATGACACCCAAACCCTGGCAAACGTCAGGTACGGAGCACGGACACCGCCTCCTCTTGCTCCTCCTCCCGGTGACCCAAGCAGTCCACCGGATCCCTTCCGCGCCAACGCAAACACCTACTACACTCCCGGATCTAACGTTCCCCCAACACCCCCGCACGCCCTTCAGCGGCACACCTCCAACCCCTCCGGCTCCTCCAGCAGCACCCACTCGCGCAGTGACTCGGGCTCCTCCTCCGCGTCCAACGTCCACTCCCAAATCATCTCCCTCCGCACCCAACTCACGCTCCACCAGTCCCTCGTCGCGCAATACGAAGTCGACCTCGCCGCGCGCGACGAGATCGTGCACTCGCTTCAGTCCTCGCTCTCTTCCGCCCAGGGCAAGCTCTCGGACGCCGACAAGCGGCGACAGCAAGTCCGCGCGTGGCGCAAGCGCGTCGCGGAGCTTGAGCGCGTCGTGCGTGGGCTCGAGGGCGAGGTTGAGCGCTCGCGCGAGGAGTCGTTTGAGCGCAGCATCATGGACGAGGCGAGCGCGGGTGCACTGCGTGCGCTGCAGACGCGCATATCGGAGCTGGAGCGCGAGCGCGAGACGAGCTGGCGCGTGTCGGGCGCGTCGTCGAGCGATGCGAGTGCCAGCGCCAGCGCGAGCACGGGGCGACGGAGCGTGCTCAGCACCAGCGACGCGCACACGGACACGCGGGAGGTCGAGGAGCTGTTGACGGTGCTCGCGGCGAAAGACGAGGAGATCGCGCGGCTGCGGAGCCAGACGCTCGAGCAGACGGCGGAGGTGACGGATATGATCAGCTCGAGCGTGTACGCCGACGCGCGCTCGCGTTCGCGCTCCGTCGAATCGCTGCATCCGCTAAACTCCTCCGCCGAGACGGAGCTCGAGCACGCGCGCGCGGAGCTCGATGCCGCCAGGCGGGAACTCGCGCGGCTGCAGGACGAGCGCGAGTCTCTGCACCACGACTTCAGCGCCGTGCAACGTGCGCACGACGCGCTCACGCACGAGCACGGCATGCTGCGCGCGGAGCTCGAGGCGCAGTGGGCACACACGGAGCAGATGGGTGCGCAGATTGCGGGGCTGCGGGGGGAGCGCGACGCGGCGCTCGGCGAGAAGGACGCGTTCGCCGCCGCGAACGAGGCGCTGGCGCAGAAGAAGAGTGTGTTGGCTGCTGAGGTGGAGGCGCTGCGCGCGGCGAGCGGGGATAGTGCTGAGCTTGCGAGGAGGAATGGGGAGCTCGAGGAGCTGCGTGTGGTGCTTGAGGCGCGTATTTTGGAGATTGAGGAGGGGTGGGTGACCAGTCAGAATGAGCGGTTGCATCTCGAGAGCGAGCGTGACGAGGTACTGTCTTACTTTCATTTCTCCCTATCTCGTATGACTAATGATGTTTACTACAGCTCACCAAACAACTCGAGGACGCCCACTCCCAGATCGACGATCTCACCACCGCGCTGCAAGACCACTCGGAAAAGCTCTCCGACCTCGAGTCGGAGAAACTGATGCTTCTGAACAACTACGCCCACATCGAGTCCACAGTCGACGAGCGCAACACCGAGATCAGCACCCTCCAGACGCGGGTCCGCAACACCGAATCCGAAGCCGAGTCCCTCCGCGCACAGCTCTCCGCCGTCTCGCGCGAACACACGCGCGTCGCAGACGAGCAGTCGCGGCAGATCGCGGAGCTCGCCGCGCGCGAGTCGGGCGTGCGCGCGCAGCTCGAGGCGTTGCTCCGCACCGGAGCCGAGAAGGAGGGGCAGGAGGGCGAGGAGCTCGGCCGCGCGCGCAGGCGCGTGCGCGAACTCGAGAAGGCGAGCGCGGACAGGGAGTTTGAGGTGATCCAGCTGCAGCGCGCGAACCAAAAGTGCAAGGAGGACGCGGAGGGGATGAATATCGCGTTGGACTCGAAGCAGCAGGAGCTTGAGCTGGTGAGTTGTGCCCATCCATTCCCCCAAGAACGTGTGCTGATCATATGTATTTTTTATAGCTTAAACGCCGTATGGGTGTCCGCGGAACAGCCGGGACCACGCCCGCGCCCGCCAAGATCGCGTCCCGGCGCGAGTCTTTTGCGCCCTCGTCAGTTGCCAGCACCCCGTTCATCCGCCCGGGCTCCGCCATGTCGACCACATCGGAGACGCCCAGCGTCCGCGCGGGCGCACTCGCAACGAGCAAGCGCGTCAACGGCGCTCTTGCCGCTGCCGCTGCCACCAAGGGCTCGACAGCTGCCAAGCGCTCTACAGCCCCTACACGCGCATCGCAGGCGCAGGCACAAGCTGCCACCGCCGCGGTACAGCGTTCAACCGGCGCCGGCCCACGCGCCAAGTCCCCTGGTGTCGGCGTAGGCACAAGCGCGGGTGCAGCGTCGCGCCGTGTGTCGTTCGAACCGAATGCTTCTTCTGACGAGTTTGCGTTGGAGAGGATGGAGAGACGTTTCTTGAGAGCTTTGGGCTTCCTAGTCGGGGATAGTAGGCCATCTGGAGACGAGACACTGCCGTTGTGAGACAGGGAGGAGGTGGACCGATATTCTTGTACGCTTGCGAGGCCGTTGTCGTTGTCAGTGCCAATGTTGATGTCCGAAGTGTTGAGTTGGTGGAGTTGTGCCGCAGCAGGCTTTCCCCTGAGGGAGCCCGTGAAGCGTGTCCACATCGGAGTCGACGATGTTGAAGAGCCTTGAAGTTGATGTTAGTGTCGCGGTTAAAGTCGAACCATCCACGTGCCTTATGAACGGAGACGCGCCTGTCACGTGCAGGGAAGAGCCGGCGGCTTGGCAATGGCAAGGCCGAGACTTTTCCTTGTCGCATAGCAACCGAGCAACGGCCCGTGGGTGCAAGTGGATCCTGTCGCTGCCTTTCAAACCTGCTTTTATGTCCGGAGATGCTGTTTGTAAGTCCTGATATTGGCCCTTGAGAACCCCGGATTTTGGCATAGGCACGCCAGCGATAGTCAGAAGGGCCAGGAAGGCTGAAGGAGTGACAAGGAGTGATTGTCATATCGACTTCCGACTATGAAGCAAGCCTACCGTTAACCTGCGCATTTAAGGATGAGTCTTGATTGTTATAACGCGCCGATAAGCTTACGACTGCGCCAAGCTCCAACTCTCCTGCATGTCGCTGCTTGATATGGGTCGATGGCGCTGTACGCAGTGTTCGATGTCGTCCCTGCATTTGGCGAGCAAGTTTGACTTTTATGCAGTGACTCTATCTGAATTCCGAGCTGATTTGTTTGGGTATTGGTGAGTAGCGAACCTTGATGGCCGGTCATCTAGGCTCGGTACTCGCCAACTCCTAAGGGACCAGGCGATAACATTGAAGCTGACCACAATGCCTTAACAGATCTGGCATCTCACTGCTGTGGGGTGAGCGCGATGCACAGGGATCGCGCCAGTAAAGACACGCATGCTACGTATTTTAAGTCTCGTCACCTGCGACTTCTTATCTGCCTCACCATCATCTGACCGCCACCACCTCGAGTGCTTCCCAGAGGAACGTCACGGTCTCATCACGAGTGCGTTCCTTCTGTCCCCATTATTCGAACCTTGCGCACGGACATCGCAATCCAAGTGGATTTGGCGCTCCCTCTGCTTCATGTGCACATTCCTGGGGATAGCTACTGGTCCCATGCACCGACTTCTGTCGGTGCTCCTGCGTTCGTTCGCTCTGGGGACTGACGTAACCTGGTCTTCCCTCGCCATATGAAGTCGCAGAGCTTCCTGGTTGTCTCGCGCTTCCCTTCTCGTTCATTCTCATCTCCCCACCAGTTGTCGACATGTCTTCCAGCACAGAACGTATCGCGCTTGTCACAGGTGCCGCGCAGGGCATAGGCAAGTCCATCGCCCTCCGGCTCGCTGCTGACGGTCTGCACGTTGCGCTTGCGGACCTCCCGCGCGCGCAGGACGCGCTCGAGAGCGTGGCGAAGGAGGTCGAGGCGACGACGGGACGCAGGACGCATGTTGTTACAGGCGATGTGAGTAACGAGGAGGATGTGGAGAGAATGGTACGGGAGACCGTGGAGAGGCTTGGGAGCCTTGATGTGGTTAGTACGCTTGGTATTTTAAAAAATCGTCTGCATTGCTTGGCTAATGGAAGAATAGATGATCGCAAACGCTGGGGTGATTCGCGCAGGCACCGTCACCGAAAGTAGGGATTATACCTCGGGCGACCACGGTTCACTTACAGGACGATCGCACAGCGACGATCGAGAACTGGACCACAGACATGAACGTGAACGCAACGGGAACATTCCTCTGCTTCAAGCACGCCGGGCGGCAGATGATCGCGCAGGGCCGCGGCGGGCGCATGGTCGCGGCTTCGAGCGTCGCGGGCAAGAAGGGGCACCCGAACCAGGTCGCGTACTGCGCGGCCAAGTTTGCAGTGCGCGCGATTATGCAGTGTGCTGGTGAGTCTGCTTTCCAGATGGAACGAAGGTGGTTTAATGCGAAGGTGTGGTGTAGCTATCGAGCTTGGGCAGCATGGGATAACGGTGAATGCCTATGCTCCGGGCGCGATAGTGACTCCTATGCGTGAGTGTTTTGCTCATGTGTATTAGAGGCATGCGTTGATTAGGGATACCACAATTGTACTAGTCCAGGGCCTTCGCGAGCTGAACGACGCTCGAACGGCTGCCGTGGGTCAACAGAACTTTTTCGGTGGGGACTATTACAAAGTGGTGAGCCGTAAATCCTAGCTGTCGCACCGGAACAGCCATGATAGAGATCTATGGGACATTTAGATGGCAGATCGAGCAGCTGTCCAGAAGCTAGGCTCGGCAGACGATGTCGCAAGTATCGTGTCGTACCTCGTCAAGCCGGAGGCGCATTTTATCACCGGTGAGTTTAGATCTATACAGTGTGAGAAGGTATGCGACTGACGTTGACGATCGTTTTTCAGGTCAGACGGTGAGTGGACTGTATTCCATGATTTCGCGAAATTCTAACCCAGGTCGTATCGGACTTGTAGATTTCGGTAGACGGCGGCGTTTGGTTGTCGTAAGAGTGTCATCGCATGGTTGTGGTTGCGTCTTGTGTAAGAGTATCTGCACTGGAAGTTATTGATATGTAAGAATCCCGAGTAAGGAACCCATTGTGCATTACTTATGCGAGGAGCAACATAACACAGGTTGTTCCTCTCATGGGTAATACACCCCCTTTGCACCTTTCCAGGCCACGAGAAAGAAGCCTCAGAGTTGGTTTTGCTGTCGGGTGGCGAAGTCTGCACTATGCCATGCTGATGCGTAATCAATGTGAAGGACTAGCCTCGGATACATTTCGTCAGGAAAGGCAAGGTAAGGCAATAAAAATTTCAGCAAGATCCCCGCGTTGACGACGATGGTTCGACGTCATGTTTGTGTTGTGGTGTCAAAGATGATTGAAAGGTGATCACAAGGATGAAGGTAGGAATGGTGTGTACGCACAAGGTCTTTCTTGAACTTTGATATACGGATCCTATACGTTATAAGCCATAAGCTGTGGTTCTCACACGTGGTTATCTCGATGCATAAGGCATGATGGATCGCAAAGTGAGACTCCCAGCATTAGTACTTTAGAGGGACAGGCAGCTAAAGGGGTTGTCGTAATTTGTAGGTTTGTTGTAGATAGTGAGTGGCGGGCAGTTGGCCCGCCCCCGCCGCCACTCACTCACTTGAGTGGAACGGATGGATGGATGGATAGGATCAGCAGGGGAAGGAAACAAGTGACCAGCAAGCGAACTGGATCGGATTATTATTCAGACAACATGGATGGAGGTGGCAATGCCGTGTGATTGCGAGCACAAGTATTAGTGCCACTGCGCTAGGCCACTTGTGTAGTAAGTATGCTTCATCTCTGGAGTTGATGTGGAACTTTTTACAGAGCCGAGCGTATTGTGAAGGATCGACTATCTTCCTTTTTACTATAAACGGCTGCCTAGGGGAGACTAGTACATACTTACTTATTGTAACAGAACTAGTTCCCTCTCAAATGGCGCGCGGTTACAGAAAATGTTGTGGTCTGGCGCGGCGCGGGCGAATCGCCAGGGGAATCTCCATGTTCCAACATGCATGTTCTCACAAAAATTCACACTCACGTTCGCAGATCCTCTCTACTCCAACGCTACTCGTAGTATTGCACAAAGACCAGACTGATGTAAATATTCTAAGCCATTGTATCCAATCCTATTTCTGCGGGGTACCTGATGTGCGTGACTTTGGAACCTTTGTAACTGTACTACTGAACGGATGAACCAATGCCTTGTAATGATATGCGCCCGTCAAGGCAACCAGCCTTGAGCTACGATGGTAACCAGGAAGACTACCGCCTACTCTCGTCACATCAATCGATACTCCTCCCTCATCATCCGACCATCTCCTCTGTTAGATGAACATCAAACATCCCCGCCTCCCTCAAGTTGTCGTTAGTTGGCCTTCCCACTTCGCTGAATTTGGACCGTAGAGCAGGTTCATGATCAATAAGCCACATCATCTCAAGTATGCCTACATTGCTGACCGCCGGATTGTCATGGACTTGCCAGCCGACGAGAATCATTTCCAGCACTAAAGTGATCACAGAAGCGCAGAATGCAAAGAGAAGCTAAAGGTATATGTCAGTGAGCTAGAAGCTTTGGACAAGTTGTCTCAGACTGTCAAGAACTCACCGGAGTCAAATTAATCTGAGGGTCGTTATCTCAAGTTAGTCGTTGGCGGTTTAAGCATGATTTTGTAACCAAGACACTCACGTTCACTCGCCAAGTAAGCTCAAAGTGCATTGCTTCTGCCGTTACAACATCGGGGCTGTACCCATTCTGCGTCAATTGACCCGCTGAGTTCAGTAGAAATAAACGAATGAGTAAGTGCTGAAGGTACCCTTATTCAGATGGTTCCGGCGAAGTACATACCAGTCCACAACAACTCCGCAGTCGTGACGGCCAGAGCGTTCTCGAAGTCTGCCAAAGCGATAGACTGGGTGGGATCACCTGGAGGCCAAAATATGCCACCGGGATTACCACGAATGATTGCAGCATTGAATCCAAGCAGCTGCATGATATGACTATAATTCAAAAGTAAGCTTTTAGAAGGTAGACTACATGTCTTATACATATTACTTACGCATCCAAGACCGAAGCTGGGAGAGGCGGTGTTCCACTATTATTCTGGCTACATGTTATATCTGTGATGTCGGCGATCAGTGAGCTACCCATGGCGATGGTGAGCTGACAACAAATATTATTACCAGCAATCAGGTACAACATTCAGTACCACTTACCCAATTAAAGTAAGTATCATCCGATGCGTTTCCTACAGAATTCCCAAGGTGGCCGTCGATGGTAGGTAAACCCTCCCATTCCCGATGAGCTGTCCCTAGAGACGGATGGTGGGCTGCTTAGGAGAGCATTTGTTTGCACGTCAACTTCTACAATGCTGTGACTGGTGTTCAACGAACAACCCGCAAAGAATGCCTGTACTGTCTTCGAGTCTGTTGTATCGTTGACTAATGGCACTGGCAAAGGATCAACGTAGTGGTAGGTCATTGGTACACCAAAGGAACTATTGGGTGACTGAGAGGAGGTGAGGGCAGCCGTGATTATAAAAAGCGCATCAATCTGTATAAATTAAGATATATGATTAGAGACGGGCCTAGGAGGGGATGAAAGTGAGAACGAGACATTACATTGACTTTTGATTCCCTTAGCATGTCGCCAAAAATTACGTTAAAGAGCACCTGATCAGTCCCTGATCCGGATGTTTGGTCAACACGTTTCTCCAAGAAGAGCGAGAATGTTGAAATGTAGGAAAGGAAAGAATCGATTGCTTACACGGCACATCCGAAACTGGAAACATCAGCCCATTCCATTCAAGGTCCTCCGTTATTGATGGCTCGAGCGCCGCAGTGATAGGGTCTGGTGGGGTCTGTTTTATTCCAGGCACCAGTCTGCACACATATCCAAGTGTGGTAGCATTGACTCGCGCCGTTCCAACTGTCGAAGTTGGCTGCAACGTATCGTAAAGTGTTGACCCATTGATCCCTGGACGCAGTGTTGTGAACGCCTTCAAAAGCCCCTCGTCAGGAATCAAGGAGTTTATTGTTGTCCAATCTGGGATATCTGTAATATCGTCAATGTCAGCCTTCCAGACATTGGAAGACGAGCTTGGCCAACCGAGCCAGGTGGGCAAGGGAGTTGTTACAGTTTGGTTGTAGGGCTGTAACGACATGATGCTGCTGCTCACGACATGAAGGACTGTCGTGGATACGAGATAAAGAGTGATGATGGCGGAGGAAATACCGCCTGATGGCATGCGTATGTTAATCCATAGTCCCGTTAGGGCACTACCGAGACCAGACCATGCGCTTGAAGCATCGGCGAGGGTAGTAAGTTTTGGCTGGCGGTAGAGCGTACGAAGGAGACCAAGCCGCTGGGTTACTGAGACCAAAACTGCACTATATAACTTTATGCAAAACCCAATGAGATGACATGACCACAGAGAAACGAAAGCGTTCTGACCGTGTAAAACGCTTGAAGGGATACACTGAGCACAGTTGGGAGTTTGGAGTTCTCGCTATAAGCCACGATTACACGTTGCTCTAGATGGGTGGAATGGACGCCGAGTAGCAGGACGTGCAGAGAAATTAAGATGAGGTGAAGAGCGAGACAGATTTGTCGCAAACTCGTGAGGGTCAGGCCCAGCACGGTAGTAAACGGTACGGTGTCGGATTCGGGCCGCTGATCCTTGCGTGTGAAGGCACTGAACACGGAAACTGAGAGCAGTGAAAAGAAACAAATGATGATTCAGCAAGTAAGCAAGTGATATGAAAGAAACACGACAAGGAACCGAGAACATGAATAAGCAAGATAACTCACTCTTAATTTCATCTAGAGGTGTACGCGATTGATTTTGTGCTTCTGTGAACCACTTCCCGTCCTCGCGATAGTTTGGTCTAAGTGTTGAGGAATTCGATGAATCGCGCCCCTCGTTTTCATCACTACACGATAAATTGGAAGCACTTGTCTTGGGATTAGGAGGTGAAGGTGCAATGTCCAAGAAATTATCGTCCTCTCCTCGAGAAGAGTCGAGCGAAGAACGGGAAGACATCAAGAGCAATGGCGAACACAAAGGGGTCTTCGATTCCTACCATTTATAATCCGCGAAAAACCATTGGGGTGTGGTATACCTATGATAAGAACAATTAGAAGCAATGCATGCAGAAATCCTCAAGGACATCGCCGTGATGCTGAGACGAAGCGCATGGTACCACACGCTCGTGGAGCATTGGATGAAGAGGCCAACTTTCACAGATCCTGTGGCATGACCATCATCATCACCATCGTCCCCACCACAATCCATGAAGCTTGATGACCTGAGCAAAACTGGCACAGCATGACCCAGCATGGACGACCTTCCTCCGGAAGCCTAACAAGCTTTCATCTGGAACATAGAAGGGTCCTAGCATAAAGACGGAAGTGAGGAGGCAAACGCATTGCTAGTAATTTCCGGCACGGACATCACAAAGAGTTACCCACAGGCACTTCATACCAGAATAAGCACTACGAACTCAATACGAACCGATGCTGTACAAGATCATTCATGATCTTAAATACCGATGAATTGAGTTGGCACATGGCTCGTGCGTTGATGAGCCCAGATAGTGTCACTGTACCACCTTCGTTGTGATCACAAGGAATGAGTTGGGAGTGGGAACCAAAAAGCGGGGTGCCGACTCATAGTCATGTTACCGGTTAGCTGTGAGACGAAAGTGGGAGTTTTAGCAGTGATGGAGTCATCAAAAGGGTGGTTCGATCTACCTCAAGGTGTTTCAAGCCTGGATAGCAGGGAGATCCGGTGCCGCTCACTCTATCACTGGATCAAGATTAGGATGTCTCAGTTCCGCTCGCTAACAACCAGCGTTTGCTGTACGTCGGAAGTTCTGGTTGGAGCACCTTCACATTTCAATACTGTTACTCAAAACCTGAGGTTACAGTAGGCCATAGATTTACGGAGCCTCTCGTCAGGTTGGAACAGCGCAAGTTGGTCAGTCATGTAAACGGTGCTGATGGAAGATAGATATACTGGACAAGCTACTCGCAATGGATCAGCTGGATGCATGCCTTTCAAAATAGTTTGAAAGCAGTCATCACCAATAATAATACAATGTCTTGCAGACCAAGGATTGCGAGCGCAAGGCATTTGAAAGCCACAGAGAGCAAGGCGGGGCAACGAGGATGCAAAGAGACTGACCAAGCATAGTGACAAACCGTGTTAGCCACCTGTAGCTAATTTTCATAGGTTAACAAGGTACTTGAGTCTAAAACTCAAAGTCTGTCGGCCTTTGTAACGTAGAGGTAGAGGTAAGGTCCGGTTCGCATCTGCAACACCGTCCTCTACCATCCTGACTCCTGGGTATTGTGCATGGAGATAGAGCGATCAGCGTATTGGGCGTGAGTGTCGTGCCACATCACGGAGCCCTAGGCTCAAGGACGTTACCTCCTCTGAGTAATATACTTGCATAGTATATGGTCAGTGCGGTTGTGAGGCATCGTCGGGGGCAGGCTGATGGATTAAACGGAGGACTGTTGGAGAAGGAAAGAGGCGGTCATTTGAAGATGAATGTGAAACTGGCAGTGCCGTGTGATTTCGACTTTGAAGCGTCCCCGCACTAGGCTTGACAAGCACAAGCTTCCTCCTTCTCCCCCCTCCCTCTCAGACATCTACTAGTATCCGTCCGTCCTACAGTCCTCGTCGACGCGATAGATAGACGCAGCGACGACACAGTCCAAGCATTTTATTATGCCGTCCTCAAGACTTCCTGTCCTGCCCCTTCCCCACCCGCTTATTCTGCTCCCGACAGCCCGACTCACCATCCCCATCAGTCGCACCGTCGCAGACACCATCGTCACCCTCATCGACGACTCAGACGCCGCACAGCCCGTTCTCGCCGCTGTGCCCCTACCTGCCCCTGCAGGAGACGGGGCAAACGCCACTGAGCCAGGCTCTCCACCTGTCCTCCCCACATGCGGCACCGCCGCTCGTATCGTCCGCCTCGTCCGACCGCGCTCGGTTTTGAATGGGGGCAGCTCGAAACAGCAGCCGTATTTGCTCTCGCTTCATGGTCTCACCCGCATAAGACTGTCGAAGCCGCTCGAGCTGGATGTGCATACGCCCGAGCTTATCCCGGACCACACGGTCGAGTACGTTCAGGCGGATGGTGTACCTTCCCGAGAGACCGTCGAGGCATTCAAGGATGCAGCACTGAGGCTTCTTGACCGCCTCGCCCGGGATTCGGCTCAACCCCAACGCAAGGACGACTGGGTCAAGGTTGCGGGTATGGTCGAGGATATCTCCGATCAGCGGGCGGCGTGGATGGCGGATGTATTGGTAGCTGCGACTAGTGGGCAATACAACGACAGAATAGGTGCGTATATATTCCATCTGTGCTTAGGTGATGGTCTCACTGTATGTATGCGTCATGATCTAGCCTTCCTCGCCGCTTCAGACGTCGACGACCGCCTCCGCAAGGCGACTGAGCTGTTCATTAAGCAGACTTCTATCTCCGAGGTCACTAAGAAGATCGCGAGCGCTGTCGACGAGTCGCTCTCTCGTCAGCAGAAGGAGTACTTCCTCCGCCAGCAGCTCGCCGCCATTCAGCGCGAGCTTCATGCCCTCCACAACTCGCATACGAATCGTGATCGGGACAGCGCTCCGGTTGCGGCCGCGAACTCTCCGTCTGCGGGTGCAAATAATAGCATGTCGGAGCTCGACGATGACGAACAGGCGGACGCGGATGATCTTGCGGAGTTGAAGCGCAAGATTGAGGCGATGGAGCTGGGCAGCGAGGAGCGCAAGGTCGGCGTTAGAGAGTGGAGGAGGCTCAAGCGGATACCCCAGGGAAGCGTTGAGAACGGTGTGATTAGGACATACGTGAGCTCACTTCCCTTGACCTTTTATGGTGCTATGAGGGTTAATTTCTCTTCAGCTCGAATGGCTTACGAGTATACCATGGCCGTCCTCTGGCTCGATATCCGATGCTACCCTCGAAGTCTTCAAGGACCCTGCGTTCTTGTCCAAGGCCCGGTGGGTGTTATCTCCCTCTTTTGGTATAAACACCTCGTCATTCTCATCGTCGGGACAACAGCGCACAACTCGACTCGGATCACTACGGGCTCGACCAGATCAAGCGTCGTCTCATCGAATACCTCGCGGTCGTGCGGCTCCGCTCGATGGCGGAGGCCGCGCGGGAGCAGAAGCAGCGCGAATTGGAGGCGGAGGCGACTGCTTCGCCGGGTGCAGCGAACGAGAAGGCGCTTGTGGTTGCGTCGGCTGTGCAGGACGAGAAGAACGCCAGCAACGCGCTGGTTCCGCGCCTGGCGCCGCCGGTGCAGCCATCGCAGCCTCGCAAGAGGGGGATCAAGGGTCCAATTTTGATGTGAGTTTTGGGTTTAGATGAAAAGGGAATATGGTTGGATTGATGGGTTTGCGTTTGTTAGGTTCGTTGGTCCACCCGGAACTGGGAAGACGTCGCTCGGCCAGTCCATTGCTAAGGCGCTCGATCGGCCGTTCCAGCGGATATCGCTCGGCGGTGTTAGGGATGAGGCAGAGATACGGTAAGCTGGTCTTGTGACCTGTTTTCGGGAAGAGGTGTTGATGGTGTGCCACAGAGGCCACCGACGAACTTACGTCGCATCTGGGCCTGGGATGCTCGTCCAGGCACTGCGGAAGGCGGGCAGACTGGATCCTGTCATTCTCCTGTGAGTTTGTTGGAAGGATATGAGAAACCCCACTCATAATAATACATTTATAGTGACGAGGTCGACAAAGTCGGCCATAGCAATTTCCACGGAGACCCTGCAGCTGCGCTGCTGGAAGTTTTGGACCCCGAGCAGAATCATAATTTTAATGTGAGGATTAGGCATTCTGCTGTGTGTACTACCTTATTGACGATTGGCTCGTTTACTTTTAGGACCATTATATCAATGTACCCATAGACCTCAGCCAGGTCCTATTTATTTGCACGTCGAATACGCTGGACACCATCTCCGCGCCGTTGTTGGACCGGTGCGAAGTCGTCGAGCTCTCTGGTAAGCAATGAGGCTTTTTTGAATATAAGAACTATTACTCATTTTAAGCGCAGGCTACACGTATGACGAGAAGATGCACATCGCGCGGCGCTTTCTCTTACCCAAGCAGCTCGAGTCGAACGGGCTCGAGGCGGCGCAGCTGACCGTCACGGACCCGGCGCTGCTCCAGATTGCGACGCTGTACACGCGCGAGGCGGGCGTGCGCAGTCTCGAGCGTGCGATTGGCGGCGTGGTGCGGTATAAGGCGGTCGAGTGGGCGGAGCACCTCGATGCGGAGGCGGAGGTGGAGGCGAGCGGCGAGGTGATTCCGAAGAAGCAGTGGCGGGGCGTGGTGGAGGAGCGCGAGCTGGAGGATATTCTGGGTGTGCCGCGGTGGGACGGGGAGGAGCGCGAGCGCGAGGAAAGGAGGGGGGTGGTGTATGGGCTTGTGGTCACGGGTATGGGCGAGGGCGGGATTTTGCCCGTGGAGAGCACGGCTGTGCCTGGGAGCGGGAGGCTGAAGCTGACGGGCAGTCTTGGGGAGGTGATCAAGGAGAGCGGGGAGATTGCGTTGAGCTGGGTGAAGGCGCATGCGTTTGAGCTAGGAATTACGACGGAGAGGGGTATGGATCCGCTTAGGGTGCCGGATCCGATCGATATCCATCTGCATCTGCCTTCTGGGGCGGTCAAGAAGGATGGACCGAGTGCGGGTATTGCAATGGTGCGTGCTCTTATCTCTGAAAGTCACTGCATGCAGATCTGACAATCTGTTTTGTAGGCCTGCGCATTTGTCTCGCTCCTTAGTGGTGCATGTGTGTCGAAGGACATTGCCATGACCGGAGAGGTGAGCTACCTCATATCGCAGTTTTACTTCAGCTGCACATCCTAACATAACCGTAGATCACCCTTCGTGGCCGCGTCACCCCGGTGGGCGGCATCCGAATGAAGGTTCTCGGCGCGCACCGCGCCCAGGTTCGCAAGATCATCCTCCCGTGGGCGAACCGCAAAGACGTCGAGCACGACGTCGCGCCCGAGCTGCGCCGCGAGATGCAGTTCGTGTTCGTGCGCACCGTCAGCGAGGCTCTTGATGCTGCGTTCGGCAAGGGTACGCTCGGGTGGAGGAATAACATTTTGATGGAAAGCAGACTGTAATCCTTTCAGCAAGAGGAACCCTATATTAATATTAGCACTTCATGAACCACGCTTTGCTTATGCTGTAGATGTGTATTATCCTTTGTATTACTATGTTTTCGAATATTGATATCTTTTGTGCAACCGGACGTCTTCGGAGGGATCCATGAGAAAGTTTAGCGGATACTTTTCCAGGTGAAAGAGTTTGAAGAGGGGCAGCAAAGACCAGAAGCAAAGGTACCCCAAAGATAGAAAAGGTGGTATCAAAGATAGGTCGAATGGGACAAACTCCAATACAATTACTTGAATTGAAACGTAGACACTAAGATGCAGCCAGGATGGAGTAGAAAGGTGGTTAAGGGATACAGGGATGGATCGCAAGTTCAGCAATTGGGACTCTGCCTAAGTAAACGGCAGCAGAAGGATGATGGGAAACATTCTATACATTGTGCGAATGTGTAATAATGAAATGCAGTGCCTCCTTCAGAGGGCGATAACGAGGAATATGGAAGAAAGGAAACAAAGTATGTAAGGAGAACGGAGTAGATTGAGGTGCGGTAGAATGAGATAAGACAAGAACCCAGACCAAAAGGAAACTATACAGTTGCACGCTTGATCATCTGTATTTGGGGGCGATAAGTGACCGGAACATAGCATCGACAAAGCAGGGCAACGAACCTCGCGAGCCCAACGCATCACCTTCCTCGTTTCGGGAGGCATACCGCGCTTCGTGCGGAGTTCCGAGACGATCCACTCGGCCAAGAAAACTTGCTTCAGCTCACCGTTCGGGAACGCGGACGCCAGATCACCCATGAGACCGAAGGACAGCTTGACAATAGCATCAGTGCGCTCCTCATCAGCCAAGCAGCGCTGGACGAGCTCCAGCATGCTTGGGCAATATGCCAGTAGGAGCGAAGCTGTACGGCACATAAGACACGTGGGAAATGAGACATGCATGAGGACATACCCTTTTCGGAGTTCTTCAAGCCTGTAACAATGCCAGTGTACGCTTCGAGGATACCCTCGCGCAACTGAGCGACATAGTCAACAAGGTCAAAGTCAATCTGTGAAACGTGATCAGTACTTGGAAGTATATTATGGGCATGAAATCAACGTACGGGGTTAGGCTCAACGGCGCCAGCTTGTCTAAGCACAGTCATTGACGTCTCAAGGTAAGGCTCAAAGGAAGGACCAATGGCAAGAGCGATATCACCAAAGCACGCAAGGATGGAAATTTTGACGTTGCGGTTAAGAACCTCGCTTTGGAGGTTCTCGAGTAGCACGTTCATAAAGGCGCCCGCGTATTGGACGCTCTGTTCGCCTAGTGCACGCGAAATATCACCGATGATGCCGACGGCAACCATACACAGCTGGGTATCCTCATGCGACTTGAGGGCCGGATGGAGGAAAGGCAGGAATGCCGTGATATATGGTCCAAACCGTTGCTCAAGCGCTAGAAAACGGCCATGAGCAAAAAGAAAGAACCAACTGCAGTATGTCGTTTACCTGCGGCCATAGCACCAACGACAAGGAAAGCGTCTTCCAAAATGGTCGAGGTCTTGCCGGCGGCCTGGATGAGCTGCAAGAGAGATGTCATGATGCGGTCTGCCAGCGGCTGGATGCCGTCGCCTAGTCTCCGGATCACACTCTAAATTAAGGATAAGCATGAGATTTTACTAAAGATCCAGGCTGCTAGTTGCTCACAATAAGAACGCTGCACAAGTTGCTTTGCAACTCGTTCCAGTTGTTGCGGTCATCGACGCCAACAATTTGGTTCTGCAGTTTTCGTCAAAATCTCGACCACATTTATGGCCCTTTTTATGCGTACCTGCATGCTCAAAAGTTGTTCCATTCGTGCAAGCATCGTCAATACGGTGTTTTGGACGACAGGAATGACATCGTTCGTAGCGTGAGTAACATAAGAGGTGATAGCTTCATATGCAGACGTCCTGAAGTTAGACTCGTTGTTCGCGCTATAACGAAATGAGATGCCTTGAAAGCCGACATTACGAATCACTTACGTCTCAGTGACACGGAGAAGAGCATTGATAATGCCCTCGAAATAAGGCGAGAGCGGGCCGGTCTGAGCAGCATCCGCGTCGTCATCGTAATAACCTCCCAGCTGGTCAGCAAGGTTCATCAAGGCCCAGCAGCAGTTCGTGATAATGCGCGGATCATCCTGGAGACCAGTGACGAGCGCCGAAATGAGCGGGTGGAGGTGAACGTCAGGCTTGATAGTGACGATGAGCAGGTCGCATATTCTGCCAAGAGTCCATGCTGTCGTGTCCTTGACGTGCCTATTCGAATCGTTCATCATGTCAATCAGAAGCGGCAGGGCTTGGTTGACCAAGGGCGTGAGAACAGAGGGATCCGGACCGTCGAGGATAGAGCCGAAGGTCATGACGGCAGCCTCACGGTGATGCCAGTCCTGGGCCTTGATGTTAGCCTCGATGAAGGGGATGACGGCGGGGACGATGGAATCGGCGACTGCCTGGGCGAGGAACGTAAGGCATGTTCCGGCAGACATCGAGATGTTCCACTCGTCTTCGTCGGCATCCTCTTCCTGGCGGGTGAGTAGAGACAAGAGTACAGGCGTGATCTCAGGGAGCGCAATTTTGGCAAAATGCTTGGACTCGATTTCTGGTGGCTCGCCGTACTCAGCAGCCTATGCCAAATTGCCAAATATTAGTCCAAACAACACAATTTTACGGTGTGTACTTACCTCTGTAGCCTCGTGGGCCAGCTCAATTTCTTCCTCACAGACAGTTGTCCAAAACTCAACAGCTTGGAGAGCGACGCGCTCATCAGTGTGCTTCATTCCGACGACAGTAAGCTAAAAGGTCGACCGTTAGTTACGCTTTGACTCAGACATTCTAGTCACATACCCCGAACAAAGCTTGCTCCATGTAGAAGCCCATCTTGTCGTAATAAAGGGCCATAATCTTGACCAAGCACTCGAACGCGCCGACTTGTACAGCGACGTTGGGATTTTGTGTCGCCTCGCAAATTACCTGCATAATATAATTCCTTTCGCCCTGCATAATCTTTAGCATCTCGCGATGAGATTTGTAGTGCTCAATTCTTTACCTCGCGTTCAAAGTTTTCGCGCACAAACTCCAAAGAGTTGAAGAGCGAGTGAACTGCTGCAAGCTGCACATCTGCCGACGGCTCCTCCCTGCGTGCGCCATGGATGACGGCAGTGAGGATTTCGTTTGACCGTGCACTGAGGACTTCAGGTTTCTATATTTGTGTTGAGAGCCGTACAGTTATGGCGTCAAACATAAGCGCTCACTATGCCTTCGCAGATGAAACCGATGGCCTGAAGAGTCGCGATCTTGAGGTTGGCGTCGTTGGAGTTGTTGACAAAACCGAGGAGCATCTCGATGAGCTCAGGCCAATGGTCGTGAGGCAGCTCGACCGTAGCAATAGCTGAAACGACTTGAGCAGCGACGGAGCCGGCCCTTGTCTGGGTAGATCCGAGTGTAGAGAGAGACTCTCCCTTGATCTTGTACTTTGTCTCGTTATCCAACGCGATCCACCTCGTCGCGTACTCGTCCTGCCGTTCCGCTTCCTGTATGCGGCGTGCATGAGCTCGATCTGGAGTTCAGGGCCGAGTGGTTGAGAATGTTACGTACGCGAGCAGACAGAGCGTTTTTGAGAGCCAGACCGGCTGCGTTACGGACGTGAATGGGAGAGCTTTCGTTGGCGAGCTCGGAGGAGAGCATCACCAAGTACGCGGGCTGATCAAAGGTGACATCAACGGGGAGTCGAGGGATGGGATGGATCTAGTCGCGGACGCACATAGTTCTCCCTCGACGCATTTTCGAGCTGCTGGGTGGCAGTTTGACGCGTATTTGTATCTATAGTATACAAAGAACGATGGTATGAGGCGTTATAAAGAGTATAGAAAGGAGGAATGTATGTAACGAACCTGCTGATAGGGTATTGGCGAGGAGCTCGGTAGCGTTCATCGTTATCGAGATAAAATGGGCGTGAATGTCGTCTAGCGTAAGATCGAAAGAAAGGGGGGCTGAGTTCGCCGGCTTGGACGAGGAGGAGAGGGGATCGGGGAGTGGAAAAGGGAGAGAAAGAAATGTTTATGACGGGGAGAGGGGACGAGGGCGTCAACACTAGAGCCTGGTCGTCGCGCGGCAGGCGGGTCTTCAAATTTTCCACACAATCTCCCTTGCAAAACAACAACCAACCAGGCTAGTCACACTGCCCTTTGACGCCTAGATCGTACTCGATCCTTCACTTCAAACATAACAATGGCAGATCGGGTACGTGTCTTTTATTCATCTGTCGTCTGTCACTCATCACGATTGTAGGGACGCGGCTTCAGCAGAGGACGAGGGGCTCCTGGCCCAGGCAGAGGAGGAGGACGCCCACCACCATCGTCGTCCGAGCCAAAGTGAGTATGCACTCATTCATCATGATACGGGAGTTCATTTAGTAAAGCCTCAAGTAAGAACAAGCGGGAGGCCATCCTAGACCTTTCGAAATACGTCAACGAGCGCATTCGCGTCAAGTTCACCGGCGGTCGGGAAGGTATATCTTAATCCTACCACTTTGCCTGCTTATTGTCTAACGTTTCGCCCTAGTAACCGGTATTCTCAAGGGATACGATCAACTACTGAACCTAGTCGTGGACGAGGTCGAGGAGGTAGTAAACGGTGCGAACAATAAACATGGGTATGGATTCCATCGCTGACGCTCCTGTAGAACCTGCACCATCCCACACGCGCTCCTTGGGACTCGCCGTCCTACGAGGACCGACAGTCACCCTCGTCAGCCCAGTCGATGGGTCTGAAGAGATCGCGAACCCTTTCCTTGCGCAAGAGTGAAGTTCTAGGCGAACCACGTAATAGTCCATCGCATCGATTGCATCTTTAGTCTCAATGCCAATAAAAATCCATTCGCCCTTGGCCCAGACCACGCACCAAGCTTTTTATTTCGCGACATATGATGCCGGTGAAAACAAGGCATGCACTCCGAGGCTGGATCAACTTCGATCAAATCTTTTATATCTTTCCTCTAAAATCGTACTCGTGTATCTTAGGCGACATCAGCTCTCATATAAAAATGCAGCAGTGTTGAATTCACAGTGCAATGCACGTTCACTAGATAGGTTCCAGAGCGAGGTAGCGGGTGTTTAATGAGTAATGCGCGTGGAGTACAATATGAATGGCATAGGTGGGGTTGGGATTGGGATTGGGGACGAATGAAAGCAATTGGGGAGTGCAGATCCGGATGTAATGGAAATGGAATGAAGAGAAGCGAACAAAAAGCAAGCAGACAAACAAGCAACGAGCGGGTTAACCAAAGGAGTGTATGGGTGCATGATACGATATCCAACGAACGAAGCGTGAACGAAATACTACCTACGCGTCAAGTCGATGGGGCCGACATTGGGCGGGAGCATCCGCGGGGACGGGTGCATCCGGTGTTTCTTGGATGAGGACTGTGTCCCCGGGAAAGCAAAGTCGCGCTGTGCCGGCGTGTGCATGTGCGCATGCATGTGCGTATAGAGCGATGGGTCATGGCTCTGCGGGGGAATCGTTGGTGAGGGAGCCAGCGAAGAGTAGTTTGTCGACGGCGTCGATGGGCTGCTGCTGTGCGAGTTGGATGTCGGCGGCGAGGTCAGGTGACTGTAGCCCGAAGGCGATATGTGCGGCCGCGAGGGTGACAGCGAGGGAGATCTAGACTGGGCGGACTGGATAAGCCGCTGGGTGAGTTGGAGGATGGGGGAAGGCGGGGCGGCAGCAGCAGCGGCAGCGGGGGTAATGGTGGCAGTGGAAAGCGAGTGAGAATGCGAAGGGGTATTTGGTGGACGAGGGAGCCTCGCCGTTCGTGGTTCCTGCGAGGTGCCAGAGTCCTGGGATCGGGCTGCGTGCATGCCCGGCGAAATTAATTGAGGATGTGCCGAGTTTGAGGCTAGAGACAGATTTACAAAGTTCCGGAGGTCGTTAGAGGTGAGCCCAGGAGAATTATTAGTGACAGGATATGCAGGCGTAGAAAATTGGATGGGGGACACCGGTGTTTCGTAATATACAGTTGATGAGTCAGGAATGCGAAGATGTGCGGTATTACCAATAGGTGGTGGATCGGGTATAGTGTATCGTATTGGGAGTGATGAAGGCCATGAAAATCGATGAGCTTTGTGAGTGGCTGGTCTGTTCATTGGCCTTCGCATTGGCGAAGGTCGAACTGGTGGCGGCGCTTCTGGCTTATAAGTTACAGGTTCATTCTGGTGTTGCGCACCACGCGAAGAAACTCGCCCTCTCGGGAATCGGTCTTCAGGTATAGGCGATCGAAGCTCTGGTCCGCGAGAGACTGTCGGTATCCGCTGAGAGCCTTCGGTGAAGGACTGCACTGAATGCATATCGTCGGATTCAAGTTCAGAAGGCGCTTCTGATAGCGGTTCCTCGTCGCTAGTGAGGTCAGACACGTCGCTGCAGTTGCGAAGTCGACTAGCCTCTCGAGCAGCAGAAGACGCGGTCGCGATGGCGAGACTTTCGTCAAGCTGATTCTCGAACATAGCGTGGTGAGCCAGAGGCGCTTCCGGCGGCGGCGGACTTGTCCATTGACTGCGTTTGGGAGCCATGTGCTCCGGGGGAGATTGCGACGGCACGTCCCGATCAGCAACGGGTCTATTTTCAGGGTCGAAGAACTCGGGTTGCGGCGATAATCTCTCGGGTCCTGGAGAGTCCTTAGCCCGTATTGAGCCACTGCCGACAGTATAGGGCGTTTGTGGGGGTATGGACAATCGAGGAGGAACAAAGAGGGAGTTGGCGGCTGCTGGCGGCGTGGTCTCGTTGCGTTCTTCGCAGAGTTGAGCTAGTGCAGTTAATGCACGTGGTCGCATCGCAAGAACCCTGGAGGCTCGCATGAATTCGCCTCGGATCTAGATGACATTGGACGTTGAGAGTCTAGGCAGGGACGAAGTTATGCGTTACTTACCAGGTACAGACCCTCCTTTGTTACACATCGGGAGACGTTAAAGTCTGTTTCAAAAGGGTCCTATAATAGATTATCATTAGCGAAGGCGAACAAAAACGTGGACGTTTCCATCTACCTCTATGCAGAAACGATTTCGCTCCCGTGCATCGTTGTATTTACTACTTGAGAGCTGAGAGACGGTGAGGGGAATTTATGCTGAACTCTTGTTTGAGACTTACATCGTTCTGCCACCCTTTGCTTTCCTTCTTCAACAGGCCCGCTCGAATGGAAGCAACCCCAGTGTTGTATGAGAAATCGCGAGAATAATAACGGAAAAAGTCGATGAGGCTTTTTGTGAAGAGACCGATTTAGTTTGGGATAAAAATATCACTTAAACACGCACAGTTCTGCTACACTTTCGGTATTCGAGGACTGCCAACGCTGACGGAGCAATTCAATATCGTCGAAAAACCTGGTGACCGCCAAGTTAGCTATTCTCCTCTTTCGCTAAGAGAAACAGCACATACCAAGTATTATAGCCTCCAACGTGCGTGTCATCCTACATTCAGGTTGAGCAAGGGAGAAGAGCACGGAGAAACCGATATGGTCACCTGGCTGATCGGACGCATGGGAGGCATCTGCTGTAAATTCGGAAGAACGGGCGGATTTTTGACGTGGACTAGGAAATATATGACTAGCAAAACATATCCATACGATGAAAGCGTTCCCGAGTAGGGCGAGTTTATCTTCCTGTTGACAATAGTGGCAGAAATCCGGAAGTCAGGATCGGCCTCAATAAGAACAGAGATTCAGGGGCACTGACCGTCGCTTACTCCAGACTTTCACTGAACGCGGGGCATGGGCGGGAGTGTGTGAGACACTGGACGGAACACCACACGGACAAGAGCACTCACGGAATAGGACTAGCGTCCGTACCCGAGTAGGATCGATCATGGCATAGCACATCAGGAGGCGGGTGTTCTCGAGCGCTAATCGGTTCTCGAAGCCAATGTCGCAGGCGATGCCCAAGGGCAATCCTGGAGATGGATCTAGCGAGAGCTTGACGATCGGTATTCGAGCGTGAGCGAGCGGCTTCACGTGGAATTTGGTCTCTGGGTTGAGGGGTAGTCGTTAGCATGGAGAACAAGCACGGGCTTCCATTCTGTGGGTGAGAGGCAGACGCACCCCTCTCGAGCAGGTCTCCTAGCATCGTTACCATATCTGAAGAGGAGAGGCGCTCCTCTGAATCTATGAGGCAGCACAAGTCCATGTCTGCAGGTATATTAATTAGGCTAGCTCAAAGGTCGACTGAGACGGGGACTCTCGCACCAGAATTGCGAAGACTGAAGCCGTTGGCTGTGCTGCCAAAGGACAGCAGACGACTGTCTGGCTCTATCGTGCGAATGAGACGCTCAAGCAGCTTGCGGACGTCCTCCTTGACAGCCATCTCCTCCGCGGTGGGCAGGAGCTGGATGACAAAGTCGAAGAGGGCCTGTGAGAGCTCAGCTACGAAGAAGCGGGCCCTGGAGGCATGGCGGCTCTCAGTGACAGAGGATGCGGGGTACTGTTGGAGGGGGAGAGCGGCTGCCGTGCCCGTCGACATTGTACCGCGTCTTCGTGCCAGTATATCGAGCAGGATGGGTGGTAGGACAGGCTCGACTGTGCTGGTGGACGTGAGTGTCGTTGTCGGGCTTGCTAGCGACGCGATGGGTCGCGGTGGTAGGGAACGGTAAGTGAGGGATACCCAGGTAGTTTGGACGTAAACCAACAAGTTCACAATTCACTTGCCCCAATCAGGAACGCATTACACATGATCGTTCCTTGTATTCTATTCTACTAATGACAAACGTGCAACTCCTAATCCTTTCTCCGCCTTTTGTTTCCGACTCTATTCACCTCAAACGAGATGAGCTGCTTGCTATGTACTGGACTTTAACAATACAGCCATCATGGCGGCGCTACCCATCTATGGAAGTACATTTACAGGAATAACGAGTGTAACAAAGAACGCAGCGAGCTCACGCGGTCTCCTCTAGCCGGAGAAGGACCTTCTCCTTGATCTCCCCATTAGACATACCTCGCATGATATCGCGTATTCGCTGACCCGCCTCCTCATCGGACAGATGCTTCTCTATGCTGATCATTCGGTAGTCAGGGCTCTTCAGCTGATGCAGCATCAATACCCCGCGCTGAACCATTATTGAAAGCTGATAAGACACACCTGGCCGTCGCGGAAGTAATTGACAAGCGTCTCTATTAATTGGTCCCTTTGAAGGCGGCTGCTATTCTCATACCACCGGCTTTGCCAGAATCCGTGACACTTTAGGTTCTTGAAGATGAAAAGGGACGTTGGTAGTGACAATGGTTCCTTGGACATGGCACCGTACGAAACAAGATGGGCATCCTTTCCAAGCAGTCGAGCCATTTGGCTCGTGGGCTTACCACTGACGCAGTTCAGACCAAGGCGGATGTCCTTGTTCCGAGGCGTGGATGAGTTCTAGGAGCATGTTATTGTTTGCTGAAGATAGGTCTTACCTGGCCGCTCGTCCACCCTTTGGCTGTTTTTATAAATGCTTTGTCCATAAGGTCGTCATATGTGGCAACGTGGGTTGCGCCCAATGTGACAAGCTCGTTCCTAAGTTCATCAAAGTTATCGCTACAAAAGAGAGTCATGTCAACTGAATATGGTGCTTTCACAACGCTCAGGCTAAGTTCAGGCTTGGTGCCTACTTACCGGTTGCGGACAAAGTTGATGGTCTTCAAACCTTTGGTAGCAGCTATTTGAATTACAGCCCGCCCAACCTTTATCCTCGTCAGATTGCCTCGTATGGTTACAACATGGCAGACTTACAGCACTGTTTGCGCCGTTCTGTACCACCCAGTCGCCTTTCCTTAGCAACGCAAAGTCATTAAGTAAGTTGTATGCGGTAGGAGGATTAACCTGTGTACGTATGAGGAACAGTGACACAAAGGTACATGAAAAAGAAGGTTCACCGTAATCATTGCAGCGTCAACCTCGGTCAGGCCATCCTGGGGTACCTTGGTCACGTCTTGATGCGCGACATTCAGCGTGGAGGACCAGGTCCCGGATTGCTGCTTTGCCATTATCACCCAGTCACCTTTGTTCAAACCCGCGACACCCTCCCCAAGTGCGGTGATCTCTGCGACACCTTCGTTACCGCCGACGAATGCCGGGGAGTCCTGACTTCCCAAGCCAGAAGAACTGAGGGTGGTCTGTGGGTCGGGTTTCTTGGGGTAGACACCTTGGATGACATTAATGTCGGCAGGATTGATTGGAGAGAGGAGGAAGCGGATGTTTGCAGTGCCCGGGGGAGGAGGCGGGAGGTCGTCGGAGGTCAGAGCCTTGAGAACCTCGGATGGCTCGCCGTTCTGAGAGTAGACAATGGCGCGTCTGCCTAGGACCGAGCAGCTCGCGGAGAAAGTCCGAGATTGTGACAAATGCACGCGTCTAAAGATGTGAGAGGTCTGCATGAGATCGAGGAGGAACTTGTAAGTGCCAATTTCAACCAGCCCAACGCATATGACCGCGTCCACCTATGACATCACTAGAATGCCATCCACACGTGGCTGTGACCCCACACATGTCACTCCAAGTGGCCAAGCAATTAGAGTGGAAACACCATTTTTCTATTTTACGCGTCTTTTTCAAGTTATACGTGTAATTATATAAATGGGGAGCTAACTCAACCCCGTGCCAAGTCGTTGAAGGTAGAGTCGACGCACGCCTTCACCTCCTTGTAGCTCACCACCAAGCAGCTCTGCTCGTCCCGAGATACCAGCATGATTCGCTCCTCCACCCCGATGTCAAGCTGATCAAAGGTAAAATTTTGTCAATGTCCTTTGCCGCAGTTTTGAGTGGGGTGGACAAACCTTGTTCAGACAAGACAAGACGTGGGACATGTTGAGGACCGGGTTGCCATTCTCATCCACCTGGTGGAAGACGTAATCGCGGAAAAGCTTGATGATATACCGGTCGCCAGTCTCGGACCACCGTGGCTCGCGAGCGAATCTGTTTGATGTCCGTAAACCTCACTGCATGAAATCGAGAAAGAGAAACTTACTCTGGCCGCTCGTTGATAAATCCGAGTTTGCACATGAGTCGGAATAGCCGGCCGTTCTCGAGCTCGCTCATCAGATCACCTTCAACGCGATCCACTGCGGTATGCAGCTCGTCCATCTCGCGAACCAATCTTGGCCTGCCAACCAGATCCAAGACTTGTGCAATATTCTGTGAAATTGTATGGAGGGATCAGCCTGTGTTGAAGAACAGAAGCTCATATCTCACCTTGGGATTACCTGGCTTTGAGACAAGATACAACGCTATAGACTTGATGTCGTTGGAATAATACCTCGATAAAGCTTCAACTGCTTTCGCCAGTGAGCTGATGGCTGTGGTGGTACCGCAACATAGAGCAAAGATGAGCCGGCCAAACATGATAAAGTCCTCTTGCTGAAGAGCTGCGATATCTTGTCGGGTATCATGCATCAAGACGTCGACAATTCCACATGAACCAAGGTGGACCCTTTAAATATATTCAGCCCTGCCATCGTTTATGCGATGATGGAAATTAGCCAACCTGTTCTTTCCATAAAGTAGAATTTTGGACGGGTCCAGGATGCGAACCGCAAGACCTGCCTCGTGGACTGTCTTAATGGCACTGGCGATTTGAGCAATGTAGGACCATAACGCGGCTTCTGACACAAGGTCCGGGACCGACGCTGAACGAGAACGGTGGTATGCGATAGGTTTGGCCTTCAAGTGAGCATCTTGCAGAGTCAGAGCATTAGGGTGGTAGTCATATACAACCACAAGCGCTGATAACCACCGTTAGCATCGTTCTCCAGTATTCAAGGGTGGGGTACATACAGTTGTCGTTGAAGGCACGGGTTGTAAAGGCCTCTCGGAGGCGAACGATATTAGGATGCCGTATGCGAGACCAAGCTTCAATCGAGCTGAAGGCGGATGACTGAGCCAAACGATAATCTGATTTCATTGGTCAACAATAGCTTTTAGACAGAGAAATTAAATAAACTGACTCTCAATCCGGCGGAGGACATATGCCACGCCATCGACTGCGTTGATAGCCCGATACACGGTGGAGTGCCAGCTGAAGACTTTCCGTCTCTCGCCAGTGGTCTCCTCCAACGGCGCAAGAGAATGATAGCCTTGAAGTTCCTCCGGAAGGCCCATGGATGGTCCGATGGAGGTTTGAGTGGCTTCGGCACGTTTCTGGAGCTCCTCACGGAGTGAATCAGAGATAAAGTGGCTGTTGGCACTGTCGATTGGCCGAGTGTAGATATGATAGTTGAGCTAAGCGCCATTATTGGTTCAGTATGCCGCCAAAGTATATTTGTGAAGTTCATACCGGCTGGCGGACAAAACCTGCTTGATTTGAGGCATAAAATCCGTTCATGGAAAGGTCGCCTTCAGCAAATGGTGACTGATGTCGTCAATCACACACATTAACAGAAGGCTAAACTTGTAAAATGTAGACTAACCTGATGAAAGTCCCGCGGGTAACCCATAGCGTCCATGGGCATGCCACCAGCATTGCCAGAGTCAATAGCGTCTGTAGAAAGGTAAGGATTATATTGATCATTACTCTGGTAGTCGATCGGGGGAGGCGACGCGGCGGTGGTGCTAGCATAAATGAAGTGAATGTGAAAACATATGAGACAAAGCCTTACGATGTTGCGCTTAAAGTAGGAGAGAGCGAGCTGGAGGCGCCTTTGGGAACGAACACGGGGGCGTTAACAGCTTCGGCGGAGAGACCGGTGGATAAGCCAGGAGCGGCACTGGAGGCAGGATCAAAAGCCTAGTCAATGGGTGATGTAGTGAATGTTGTGGAAAGCGCCGTACGTTGGAGTAGTGGAATAAGATTCGATCTAGACGGATCGAAGCATTAGCGTGTTATTCGATCTGTCGACAAGTGCGTCTCGCACCGAAGGGTGGTAGTAGTGACATCCTTTATCCTGAAATTTACATGAACTAGATCCTGAATCAGTGATCGGGTTGGTGACATGACACGATGTGATCTACCCATAGATGAGAACGTTGCGGCATTGTCGTTGAGTCGAATCTTTGTTCAGACTGTTCAGCGAAAGTCCTGCTCGTGTGTTCAGGAGACGCGAGACACGTACCCTTCTTGGGCGTCTGCGGCTTGATGGACTTGTCCTCCTGTTCACCAGGAGCGACAATCCTGATAGCCGAGTTGCTTGCCTGAGGTCTTGAGAAGTAAGCCATAACACATAACCTAGACCAGCCTTTCGATAAGGAGGAGGATGATGTTGTGCCCTCCCTAGGGACGACAGGGCAGGGGGACAAGGACCAACAAGCGTCGACGCGTCTGTTTGAGTTTCCCCGCATTATTCAGCAAAACGTGACTTTGGGCAGGTTGCGTCGGCAACTTCGGACTCGACAGCACCGCATTCGCTCTTGCCGCCGACGACCATGTCCTCACTCAAGGCAGACGCTGCAGACTTCAAGCGCAGCCTTCAACGCGCAGATTTCAAGTCATGGCATTCCCAGCCAGCACCAGCAACATCTCATGTTGAGCCTTCCGTTGCCCAGGAGGCGTCATCTTCCAAGAAGAAGCGACCAAAGACCAGTGAGTGTCTCCTTCCCTTGGTCAAGTATTGCGACTGAGGTGACCTCGCTGCACCAGATGTCGTTTTCTCCCAGCCAGCTGATACTGGCACTGGTATGAATGTCAATACCCAGCTGGTTTATGCAATCAACCACCTTAAAGTGATGGTCCATGTGTGCCGTTACCCAGGTTGAGAGCTCATGGCTTCTGAACTCAGTCTACCCATAATCCTATGCGATTGCAAGACGTTGCTATCGTCACCAATACGCCCCTAGACACGGACATGGTCTTGCTCGAAAAGTTCAAGGCTCATGATCGTGTCCAGTATGATCCAAAGACAGACTTGTATTCATATCGGGTATAGAGGTTCACCAGATCTGATGAAACATTGCCTTACTTTTCACAGCACGACTATAGCTTCCGGAATAAGGCGGCTCTGTTAACTGAAATACAACGCCAGACACGGAAAGGTGGTGGTATCCCAGTCCGAGCGCTCAAGGAGTCGTGGAAGGAAGCCCCTCAAGCAATTGAGGAGCTCGAGAAAGAAGGTGAGGTTCTCGTGACGCGCACGCAGAAAGATGGACAGTTGCGCATGGTCTTTTGGAACGAGATTAAACCGGATGAAGAGAGTGGCGGGAACCAGGTCGAGAAAGGTGCGTTTTCCGCACCGCATCACCCGCCGAGGGCACTTCGTTGTATCTGATGTTTTCAATAGAGTTTCTGGATCTGTGGCACCAGCTCAAGGTGCCAGCGGAAGCTGACCTTCTGAAGGCACTGAAGTCAGGTTCGTTGTGCTTTTCTGGTTGAATTAGGCCACCTGCTAATCGTCTTCTTGCAGAGGGCTTGCAAGCAACTGCGTCGGAGGCTCTCGTGCCAAAAGCACCGAATGGGAAGAAGAAGGGCAAACGCTCTGCTCCTCGTCAACGACCTGTTCGCATCACAAACACACATTTGAAGGGGTCGATAGATCTCTCCCGCGACTACAACGACAAGTAACTGGAAGAAGCTGGTTGCTGGAGCTCTCTGTGGTCCTGCGGAGCGCGTAGATATGTGTAGATCCATACAAGGCTACTTTACATTAATAGTACGAGCGATTACCGCCCTGAGGCCTCTTGAAGCTACCTATGGATGGCTCATGCAATATAGTGGAGTTGTAGACCAGTGCGCGATGACGTTGATCACATGGCCGCGACGCGGTCAGACCAAGCGACAAGCGTCTCTTGCTTCCAAATCCAATGCTACTCCTCACCGGCTTCATCACTTGACACTCTGAGTCTCAACTAACGCTCGCCCATCATGCCAAGTGGCGACGTGAAGTCGTCTGCAGAAGACGTCGCCGTAACGTCTTCAACACGAACAGTCGAGGAGGCATCCTCATTCCCCGGAACGGTACCTGTTCCCCATGAGCTGCCACCTCACGTCTCCTCCTCGCTTCAATCAGATCGCCCTTCTCAGCGAGCTTCCCCGTCAACGATTACCAAGTGCTCGACCTTCAACAAGTTTATCCTTTACGAGAACCGACTTCGCTTTTACATTGTTTCTTCGAATGCATCGGATTCGCGCCATCGCATCACACGCATAGACAGGGCTTCGCAGCAGGAGCTCACTGTTCAAGAAGATGAGACCGAGTACAGTGGGAAGCATATGAATGAGCTACTCAAGATGATTGATGATGGGAACAAGAGCTCGGGAGGCCTGGGCAAGGCTCGAGTGATCTTCGGTGTTGCTGGTGCGCCTGCCTTCGTGATCACACTATACTTTTTAGCCTGAATTAGCCAAGGTTTTGTTAGATTTACTGCTGGCTGGTACATGATTGTCATAACCAAGCGTTCCGTTGTTGCGCTTCTCGGAGGCCACTACCTTTATCATTGCGAGAATACGGAGATGATCCCAGTTTCATTTAACCATAGGGTTGACAAACCTGCAGAGGAACAGAAGCTCTTGAACACGTTCAAACAAGTCGACATGTCAAAGAACTTCTACTTTAGGTCTGTTCCGGACTGGCTACCCTGTGCCATTGCTGACCTTTGTTCCTTCAGCTATGCTTACGACCTGACATCGACACTTCAGAATAACTTGACGCGTCTCGAACCACTCGACGAAGGGAACTACTACCCGTTCACGGACCGCTTTGCCTGGAATTTCCATCTCATGACGTCCCCTTTTGAGAGTGACTCTCCGAGCAAAGCTCATTGGCTACTACCGCTAATACATGGACATGTCGATCAGGCCAGTAAGTATGCATACGCTGCATTCCATTAGAGCAGTGGTACCTAATTTTTCACAGAACTCGCAGTTTTGGGTCGAATTGTTTTTGTTACCCTGATCGCTCGCCGTTCACGGCACTATGCTGGTGCACGTTATTTGACAAGAGGAGTCAATGACGAAGTGAGTGAAGCATACTCGTGACAGGTATTTTGGCGAGACTGAGCTTTGCCCCAGGGCAACGTAGCCAACGAGGTGGAAACAGAGCAAATCGTGTCGGAAGCACTGACGACCCCTTTCTACTTCCCGAAAAATCGGTCTGTCCTGGGGGACCCTCAGCCTCGACGGCCTAATCCCTACTATACCAGCTACGTTCAGGTATGGGGGAGAACACTCTACTGGCATTACGAAGCTAAGGCAAGTGTGCATAGTACAGAGGCAGTATCCCGATATTCTGGACGCAAGAGGCAAACAACATGAACCCTCGGCCACCTATCGAGAGTGAATCACCATCTTCGTATACCCCCATGGCGCATCGTTGAATTCTTGAGATAGTTAGCGTCGTTGACCCGTTTTACGTTGCGGCCTCTCTGCACTTTGATGATCTCTTCAAACGCTATGGAACCCCGATAACAATCCTGAACCTGATCAAACGCCGCGAACCTCAGCCCAGAGAGTCGAAGCTTCTGGTGGAGTACACGGAATGCGTGAAGTACCTCAACCAGTTCCTTTCGGATGACAAGAAGATGGACTATATCGCTTGGGATATGTCGCGGGCTTACAAAGAGTAATCAACTTGTTCGAGTGTTTGGTTCAAGCAGCTGACTTACGGTTAGGAAAACGCGGGATGTCATCAGTTACCTCGAAGACATAGCTGAGGAGTCGATTCAAGCCACTGGGTTCTTCCACTCGGGTCCTGAAGCATATTCGCATCAGTTTCGTGAACATAACGAGTGGGTTGGCCGATAATCATTTTGTTTCGAATTTAATAGTGCTTAAGGTTTGAAGAGGGACCGAAGCAGCCCCGGCGCGACACCATAGCCTTGCAGAGCGGAATCTGCCGGACAAACTGCGTTGATTGCCTTGACCGGACGAATGCAGCGCAGTTCGTCTTCGGAAAGCGTGCACTGGGCCACCAGTTATACGCCCTGGGCATAGTTGACAGTCCCAATCTCGCTTTTGATTCCGACGCGGTCAACATGCTCACGGAGATGTATCACGACCATGGTGATAGTAAGTGAGGGTTCTGCAGTATTTTGCTTATGTCCTGATATGTTCTGTGAAGCTCTGGCACTCCAGTACACTGGTAGCGCTCTGGTCAACCGCGTCGAGACATACCGCCGAATGCCTCACTGGAACAGTCATTCACGGGACATTATCGAGAATATCAGACGGTTTTATACAAACACCCTGCTCGGTACGTTTGCCGGCCTTGTATGGGCGAAACTCTGGTTCAATGTCTCTCAGATGTTGACAAGCAAATGGCGATCAACCTTTTCCTCGGTGTTGGTGAACACAATATCACGCGGGTGACCAAGCGTGCCGGTTATCAGAAGTGGTTCCATGACCATTACCTCGAGCGGCCAGATCTTCTCGAACGCAGCAACTCCAGTCTGCAGAATCTTGTCATTACCAAGGGAGACTTTTGGGTCGAGTATTACCGGCCCCTATTATTCACGTCGTTAGGGAAGCATTTTGCGTATTCTATGAACAATACCTTGAAGCTGCCGGGGTAAGTGAGTTTGGTCGAACGAGTGCTCCTCTCACACGTTTTGAACAGTAACTCTATGAGGGACCTGGTTAGGAGCCCGTTCCTCCCACACAGTACTGTCGGCCATCCTAGACTTATTGATGGTGTACGTCGTTGGATGGGAACATCTGCTCAACCAAGACGAGTATCCTCTCCTCGCAAACTCTTGCCAAAACGTGAACGTCCTAACAAGAGGGCCCCATATGAGGATCCAAATTCAACAAAAGCTGTTGCCGTGCAACTACTGAACCCTGTGATACCGAAGAAAGAACAGGCTGAATATCAGAGGTACGCAAGTAACTCTACTTCTTTTGATCCTGATTTAAATAAGATTGTTAGATATGTTGACCAGAGCCAATACATACTAGATGCACCTTCAAAACAAGATTTCAGGATTTACTGCTCTTTTGTACAGAAAGGCACCGATGAATATCTGTTTGACATACCTGCAACTGCTTATGCAGCGTATGTTGATGTTGCTGATACAACCTCAGATTCTGTTGGCCTTGGTGGATTTAAGTATGAACAGTGGTTGTAGAGTGTTTCATAGGATCACTGTATCTGTAAATTTGGGTAAATATTGTTATACAAACATGTAGTAGTGGTGATTATGTATATCAAAGGAGTGGTAGTCATCTTAATTACACACTTGCTGAGTGCATCAGTCATCTACTCACTCAACCAAGGGGCAGTTGTTAGTCCAATTTTGTACCACAATCCTGCAAGTGATACCTATCTGGTGCAATTGGGGTCTCATCACTGCCACAATTTGTGATTTTGTACTGGGGTTTTGTAAAAGTGGCAAAAGTGCAGAGGGGACATGTCATGTGCCATGCACTAGCCCTGGCTCCTACCCCTATCCTGGTACACTCAGGCTACACTTCCACATCATTACTACTCTTGCATCTTCTTTCTGTAGCCTCCCAAGTTCTCCAGCAACCTCCAGACATTTCTGGTCCACCTGTCATATCCTGTGGTCCTCCTATGATGCAAGTACTCCACACTCCTACAGAGCTCTGAAGGTACTTTCCTGCACTTTGGAGCATCAGAGTATCTTACTACAGGATCTCATCATCTTCATCATATCAACCACCCCTTTGAGTGTCTTATCCATTGCACTAGGTTATGCTCTGGTCCTCTATGTGCCTCTGGGGTCATTTTCCTATGCCTCTGGAACTTTGGAGCTATACTGTAGCTATCTCCAAGCCATCTCAGTGCAGCTCTTTGTCCTTGTCCACTAGAGATATGTATGTTGCATGTCTATGACATCACTTCTTAGGTGTGATGATTCACCGTAGTACCAGACTAGGTAGAGCGGCACACTAGAGGTTCCCAAGGTTGAATAACCAGCCAATTGAAGTAGATTCAAGAGGGAGAACACTGCCATTCTCATAGGTACATGCATGTCTTATTGATGTCTTATATATGAGTAGATAATCGCCTTCTGGCATTCGCTGGAAAGGGAGAGTAAGTGTAAGTGACCATGCAGTACGCAGACGGGCCAGTGGCCAAGCAGAGGCTGGGCCACTCAGCCCCAATATGGACTTTGTACACGCTACACCCCCCCCCCTCCAGAGGAGCACCTGTCTCCTCTTGACTGCTGCCTGCATCCTTGACTCCTTTCCGCCGATATCCACCACATCGGGGTCGGGTTCACCTTCAGCATTGGCGTTGCCAAGGTCGTTGTCATCCTTCAAGGGTTTTACGGTTGCTGGGTGCACCAATTCATCATCATCTGCGTAGGCTTCAATGGTCAACAGCCCGCTAGCAACGATCGGGTTATCTTCCACTGTGTTCATCGCGACATCTTCATCCGTGTTAGTGGCCATAGCGAGCGCAGTGGTTGCTGCCGCTGCAGTTGGGTTACAAGTGGCCTTAGGGTCGAAGAGAAGGATGTTTGGAGGGTACGTCATGGAAGTGTTGCCGGAAGTGGGTTTATGTTTGTCGACAGTTGGGACTGACTTGTTGACCGGCTTTGCAGGTTTAGCGGGAATGGTGATGGATGGTGTTGGCAGCTTGGAAATGATGTTGGCGGATGCTAGATGGACCAGGGGCGAGTTGCAACATCTGGATCATCGGACATTGGCGCAGGGAGAGCGAGAGACGCTACACGCCCTGTGAGTCTTCTCCGGTATGTGCTTGTCCTTGAAGTTGGAGTCCCTTGCTGACCTGTCATGATAGTCGCGCCGGTGCGCTCCGCGAGACAAAGAACAAGAACGTTCGCAAGAGCGACTATGAGAAGTGGAACTGGGTAATTGTCCACAACAAGAACATCCGTGAGTGGAGGGACCAGGAGAGCATTCATGGCAATACAGGTGCTGACTGGAGACCGGTGGCGAGTGGACGAGTGATAGGGTTGGCTGTTGTGACGAGGCAACCAAAAGCAAGGGGAATGATGGCGTGGCGGGGGCGCCGGTGATCTGTGGTATGATCCACCACGTCCCAATTGCCTGAGCGGCCACGAGTTACTGATGTTCATCCTTCCAACAGGCGGTAGCACCATCAGCATCCCACCACCACCCCTCCGACTATTAACCCTTTGCTCCGCCCTCACCTTCCCATCCAACAAATGCAAGGTGACCCCTGTCATCCTCGCATATTCTTCAGGCAACAGCACTGTGTAGCTGTTAGCCTGGAGCGAGCACGCGAGCTGCGCGTGGTCGCCGAGCAGGCCTTCAAGTTTTGGGGCACAGCACAGGTTTGTCAAGATTGGATGACTATCGTCATCACGCTGGATCAACTGTCTGGCGCCACCGCTCCTGTTGTGCTTGTACGCGGTGATCTGGTAGCCTGCTGGCTCGACATTGTTGAGGTGCTGGCGTATAGCATGATTGTGTTTGTGGATCACGTGTACTTGCTCAATGGAGTATGACAAGAGCTGACCCTTGTGTTCCAGTTATACAAAGCCGTCATTGCCCATGTTAAACAGACAGCGTCAGCGGGGTCGACCACCGGAAGGGGCCATTTTTGGGAGGAGTAGGATGAGGGATGCGGCAGCAACGTTCCAAGTGAGTAAGATTAGCTGCCACAGAAGTGTGAGTGCTGATCTCGACCACTTCCTCATCCTCGACTCTCTTATATCTGTGTTGGCGCCCATATGGACAAGACCAGCGTATATTTGCAGATCATCAGACGGCGGTCATGCCATGCCTTCTCACAGATCCGATATGCTGTCAATGCCTAACACGTCAAGGTAATCCTTTAAAGCTTCCTGTTTATTGAGCTCATCATGCCTCATCCAGGTTATGTCCCTGGATGTCCACATGACTTTGAACGTCGCTTTGGTGCACGTGCCCCGATGTCCAAGAATTCAGTTGATTGCCCACTCAGTTCCTGGCACCTCGAACTCCGCAACCTGATGGTCAAGATGCCCAGGGAACAACCGTCGTCATTCGGGACATAAATCCTCAACAACAAAGCATGGAAGACATTGTGAACCCCTCGCTGTTGTAGATGCGCTGGCAGTTCCACACAGAACAAGTTATTGCGAAAGTCATTGATAATCCAATAAGGGCCAATGAACTTAGGTATGAGTTTCCTCGCAGTACCCTTTGGTAGACTTAGATTCTTGGTTGAGATTTAGACCAGGTCATTCTTCACGAACGGACACTCCTGTTGTTGGGAGTTGGCTGCTCACGTCTGTTTCACGCACACTGTCAAGATTGCGTCATGGGTGGCCATAATGGCGGTATCACGCACCAATAGTGATTGGCCTGCGATATGGTTCAAGATGAGCACTAATATAGTTTGCCAACACACCCCAAGGATACGCAGGACAAGAATACACCTAGGGCTCCAACCATTTAGTTTACGTGTACACCCCAACGTAAATTTACACAGAAACGGTTGTATTCGTATAAACCGTGTACAGTATTCGGATATAAACAGTTTACATAGTACTATCTAGTCTTCGAAACAGCTTCGAAGAATAGGTCAGCATCCTCAAGCCATTTCTTCGTACACATGACCTTAGTAATAGTCGACGCTTTAAACGAGGAACGAGAGTCACGACAAACGTGGCGTGAACCCGAAAATAGACGTTCAACAGACACGGATGTGGCTGGTATGGCTAAAAAGTCACAAGCCATCAAGGCAATGACTGGGAAGTCAGTGTTATGCTCCTTAAGTCGAAGTGAATATGCCATAATGTTACTATGAAGGCAATGATACATACCTTCCACCAATCCAGGGATTGGTTTAGATCGTCGAAAAAACCTCCCTCACCATCTGTCCATCGTTGAAATTCAGTACGAACTGGAGCATCAATCAACCTGGGCGCAGATAGGGGAGTATAGCTTAGTTTTGCAAGGGAGTTTGTTGTGTTGAGCTTTGGGCGCTTGACCGGTGATGGTGGGGCAGACTTTGGAGCACGCTCCTTCGCGTAGATGTCGTAGACGACCTTGAAAAGGTCAGATGCACGCTCCTTTTCGTCCGCACCGAGCACATCAAACCACTCGACCCGGAAATAGGGGTGTAGGACTGAAGAATCGAGTAGTGAGCACGAAATACAATCAGGTATAAAGAACTGGAGCTTACCAGTTGATATGACGTTATGCTGGCAGCCCTTGGCCATGTCGAAGTATTGAATGAGCTTTGCTTTACCAGCAGCAGCGGCTTCACGGATCTTGAGCGGGTACTTGTTGGCAGTGTCCTCGATGTACTTGTCGAGGTGCACCCTCATTTGGTGGTATAGGGGTAGTACAAGTGGGAGGGTGGCAACACGTTCGACAGAAATGATGTGTGTATTCTCAGCAAACTCCTGCTCACGTGTAAAACAAGTCGACATCAAAAAATCGCCAGTAACCAACAGAGTGAATGACGTACCTGTAATAGTTCATGAATCATCTCGACTTCCTCCCAATCGTAAGGGGGAAGATAGAGATCTGTAAGCTTGTCGTTATCAAAAACCCAATGATTGATTGCCTAGTGATATACTTTAGCAAAAATACGAGGCAGAACACCCCAAACATGCTCACCTTTCTGAGAATAAGTGCTCGACCCATCATAGCATGTGTTGAGTTCCATCGTGTCCGGACATCGCGTATAGGCATGAGGCGCCATATAGGATGCCCATTGGGAAGGGTTTCGTCAGCAGAATAGGTGCGAGTTGCAAACTCGCGGAATCGTTGGCGACGTGAGGGCGAACTGCAGAT
>NW_006913065.1:724045-740635 GCF_000271625.1 Coniophora puteana RWD-64-598 SS2 | reverse complement strand
GGTGCACGCAAAATATGGGTCATGCTATAAATACTAGTGCTTAAAGTAGAAAAAGCGATCTGCTTACCGTTTGAAGCTGGAGTGCACGCTCAACCATAGCGAGGGTAGTGGCTGGACGTGTTTGAATATCCAACACCGGCATGAGGCCATTATGGTGGGATATCTGGAGGTGCTCCACAATTGCACAGAAACGTGCACGGTGGGCTGAAACCCTGATAATCTGTCGAATTATAGCACGAAGCTGGGAAGAGGTTAGATACACAGGATTCAGATATCGGGTGGAGGTATACCTTGTTATAAGTTGTGCTTGTTTCATTCATGGTTGTTCAGTGTAGGTGCGAGTGCCCAGCAAATATACTGAGCCTGATCACGCTAGCGGAGTCAGGAATAATGACTCTGTTTGTCCGACTCAAAAGCAAGCATTATTATTAGGACCAGCACAAGATTATATTATTTTGGGGTCAGTTCAAGCGTCTCTGAGCACTTACAGACGTACTACAATGCTATAATGTCTTGTAAACAATAGAAAACTGTTTACATACAAAGTATAAACCATATAGGCCCACCCGTACACTTATACAGTATATTATACAGTTGTAAACACATAAACTATTTACGTACACTATATGGTTGGAGCCCTAAATACACCTCATAACCAAGAGAGCAGAAGGACGCGACCGAGTCTCTTCTCATCACCATGCTTGGCATAGTTATAGAGGACCCATTCCTCTTCACTCTTGTGACCATCATCTTCTCAGTCACATTCGTTGCCACCCTCTACTGTGTCCTCCTTGCGTGGCTCATCAGCGACAGTATCTTCCACTCCTTCGACATTCTTCGCCAATTCTTGGAGCCTCACATGTATCCTGACACTACCTTCATTCGCTGCATCACCAATCAGTACTTCTTTGTGGCAGACCCTCGCACGTGCTTCAATGACCATCTCAAAGTCAGCCTTGGGTCGAACGTGACCATCCTCCTTGCTTCAGGCGAAGGGCAATCTAAGGCCACTAGTGGGCCTGTCCACTCCATTTGCTACTATGAACAAGACTACATCGTCTTCAATGTCTACACCACAGAGCACCGCCCTCTCTACTGCATCGCTCGTCTAGCTGTACCTTATCACCTCTGCGACCTTCCTTTCGTGCAGTGCAGCATCTATCATGCCCTCCACCCCATCAGCTCGCAGACCAGCAAAGACTTTGTAGCAGCATTCATGGAGGTTACATCATCCAGAACGTCCAGGATGTCCGTCGACTCAACAGCCATTGACCATGAGCACTCCTTCATCAAGCCACCCATGTTCCAGCATAGGCCCCTGCAGCAGTTCTCTCCCCACTACTCTACTCAGCGCTTGGTCAGCACCTCAGGGGGAGTGCAGCCTCCAGATCACTGGCTTGGTCATCAATGAGTCACTAGGAGTGGAGGGCAGTGTTGGATTTGTGAGCACATTACTATTTCTACTATCTTCTTCTCGCATCTGTCATTCAATTTATCAGCCATTCCCCTTGCTTATTCACCTACATTGTTTTGATTGGACTATGGACCACTACTTCCCCTTGCTTACTCGTCCACTTCCCCTTTCCTTGTCTTTTGTTCTCGTACTTACTAAGAATGCTGCGCGAGCGCAGCCTCGCTATTTCTTTTTCACTGTACTTTGTTCTCGTGGTTCTTACCAAGCGTTCTTGTGGCTCTTATAAATCATTCTCGTATTATTCAGTTCTCTTACTCAGTGCCACAGCCCTACTTACAAATACTATACGCATAACCCTTACTATACATGTACGTGCAAAGGCTCAGTAGTATATATACCAGTAGTTAGACTGTGCAATGAGAGACATCTTCCTCCCTGATTTCCAAGTGTGAAGTCAGTACTCACTAAGCTCATCATCAATCTCTAATCATCATCGTAACTATCATCTCTCTATACTCCATCATCATCCTCAGTTATTATCCCTCATCATCGCTACCCTCATCTACTACTCCCCAATCCATCTTTGTATATCAATCCTCCCTATCACTCCTACATCACTCCTATCCACATTTGGTTGAACTAGGGCTACTTCTCCCTGAACAACCAGACTGTTGTACGTTTTAGGAGAACCTTCAACATCTGGGACTTGGTATTACACTAGTAGTACCTGTTGTCGCAACTGACAGCGGCCTTCATACGCTGGGTGTATACCCGTACTCCCGGGTACTCGCTTTCCACAGGAGGTTTCCAGACCAGGGTCCTGTGCATCCAACCCGTGTTCAGGAAGAACAGGGAGTAGCCTGTTGTTTGCGAGCACGCAAGATCAATCGCGAACTCTATCGCAGGTAAGTGTTTCACCCAGTCGCATTGCGTCAGACTGATGCATGGTCGTTGCACCTGCCCAATCGTAGCATCTGCCCAATCATGTTATTGGCTGGCTTGGTCGACCCGTCTGTCTCAGGGTGGTACGCACTGGACATCTTCTGGTCAATGCTGAGCAGCACATTCAGGTGCATCCAAAACTGGCTGTTGGACAGCATGTCACGATCACTGATGATCGCTTTTGGCAGTCCGTGGTGCTTGTATACTTCCGCAAACACTAGCTCAGCCAGGTCCTTTGCAGTGTAAGTCATCTTGCTTGGCACGAGATGCACCATCCCAGTGAGCAGGTCTATTACAGTGGTGATCAAGTCAAACTCGTCATCTCGGTTCTTTGAGACAATACCAATCACATTCCATGGACAAGAAGGCATGGGCAACGGGTTGAGCAGCTTGTACGGCTTGTGATTTGGTGCCTTGCTCTTCTGGCAAGTCTGGCAAGAGTCGCAGAACTGGTGTATGTCTTTGACTATGCTTTTCCATCAGAAGTGTTCATGCATGTAAGTCAGCATCTTTGAGGGACCCAGGTGCACCAGGAGGGAGTGCGCTTGGTCAATGATGACCTCGCGCAAGCGGCGCTCACCTTCCATTATGTCAGGTACGCAGATCACCATTCTGTCATGCATATAAATCCGTACTAATCCGTCTTCAACCTCAAAGTTACAAAATTGCCCTGGAGTGTCAGCGATGTGTTTCAAGTCACGGTCCTTGCTGTAGCAACCCCAGATCTTGTCAAGGAGGCCGTTGTATTCAGGATATCCTATGGGAATGGCGGGAGGTGAGCCTGGTTCATGCTCCTCATTGGGTCAATTTGTTGTATTTGTAGGTTCGTTGGTCTTATCAGACCACTCCCCCCCTCCCACATGTCCCTAGGACCGCAGAGAATGATCTTCCTCTTCATGCACTTTGCAAATTTGCGTGCAGATTCCATCAGAGGGAGCGACACCAGGGGCAGTGCCAGCAACAAGCTGTGAGGCAGCAACAGGCAGTGGCACACAGTGCACAATATAGCAATATGTGTAGGTGGCAGCAAAAGTTGCATCTTCTTCAGCAGTGGCATCCTCAGGGGTTTTGGTAGTGATACAGGACTTGTTGAGAAGGCAGGTGTGAGGTCAAGGGTGAGGTCAAGGGTGAGGTCATTGGCAGGGGTAGAATTGTGGGCAATGACAAAAGTGCAATATGCACAAAGAAGGTCCATTGTGAGAACAAAGATGAGGTTGCCATCCACAGAGATGCGGATCACACAAAGGTTGGTACACAATACCACAGACAACAGCAATCCAGTTGAACATGGTCTGACTGGTCTCAATGTGCATGGTAAGGAAGCAGCAACAGAGGATGAGGCAAGAAGTGAGGCTACAAGCACAATGGATCAGCTCAAGTTTGGCCCAAACATCAGATGTGCAGAGGTCTGCCACGTGTGCGCAAGCTAGTCAACTCCAACATTGAGGATAAGCTCAGCACAAGCTTCATTGTTCTCAGGCAACCAAGAGCACATGGCAGCAGAGTTTGGCCTGGTCTGCAGCTGTGGTGGGAGCTTTTTGATCCAGTACATCCGCCACCTCATTTTTTCCCACAATCTAAAAAACCATGGTGAACCAGCAAGAAGGTGACTACATATTAGTTAGTAGCACTAGAGGCACAAATCAAGGCTGTTTCCTGGTACATCCAACCAATGTTACCCCTTGTACAACCTACTCAAGGAACAGGAACACATTCAAACCACTCAAACAACTGGAAAACACCAGCACAGTGATACACAACCCAAGAACTCCAACCTGGCCCAAAACCACTCAACCCCTGTCCCCCAGCCATATCACAGCATACAGCAGCAGGAAATGTCTGGCCATTGCATCTCCTAGCCACTGTGAGGAACACCGGGAGTCTAAGAGGCTGACCCAGCCCCAGACATGCATCAACACAGATGCTCTGCTCAGCCAAATGCAGATACAAGCCCAACTTGAAGCCCTCCGGCAACTTCAACCTGCCACCGAAGCTCCAACCAACTCCGAGATGGAGCACAACCATGCAGACGAGTACCAAGGCAATTGGACCACGGAGAGGGACAACAAGCTAGTGCCAACAGCAGCAGGCCAGCTCATTGTGGTACAGATCCACCTTGAAGCCCAGTGGAAACCTGCTCTGGGCCCATATGGGTGTATCAGGGTGGGTCGGTGAATTGGAGCTCAGATGAGAGAAACCCAGATTCTGCATCAAAAAAATATGGGCCCGTTGGGGAAAGTCACTTCATGTGACCATGATGTGATAAGAATACCAAAGAACCCAGTGTGTTTAGGTAGTCAGGAAACATTCAATACCCCATAGCTATCAGGTAAGCCTGGTCCAGACCCCAGCATGCACATTTTTCTGCTAAGTCTCTTTCCCACTGTCTACCACATAAAACATGATGGCAAGCCCCCATCTATGGATCGCCCTGTTCAGCTCACTCACGAGGATGCTGTCGACTCTATCAAACTTTGTTGTCTGTTTGATAACAGCAGATTGCTCATATTCTGGGTCATCCGACCAGAATTTGTTGTGAGCTGACATCATCTCTTCCGTGTATCTTTCATGTATACTTATCTACTGTATAGGTTGTCTATGTAGACGTCAACACCAACACCAACACCGTACATGTATCTGTCATGCAGACCAATGCTATGCACGAGGATTGGGACACGAGGTTCCCAGCCACTTCCATGTCATCCACGGACAAGATGATTGAAGAGTATGCTGCTGATCGCAATGTCAACAGGCTTTCATTCTTTGGTTTTTGCATATATAAGCTGGGTCCCCTCGTAAGTTCTCTGCCACCTCAGAAGCCTTGCACTCAATAAAATATACACAGCTGGCTCTCGTTGCAGTGACGTGCAACAAAGTAATGGTTTCGATCAAACCCACTTGACACAACTGTTCCATGCCCAGTGACACTATCGAATCAGATGAAGAAGAGCCCACACTGGTGAGTAGCATACAATCCACTTGCTAGTGAATAACCTCAGACATTGCCCTAGCCAAGGAAAAAACAGGCCACAGGTGGACCATCTGCCACCTATCCTGTAGCCTTGTCCTCCATTCATGGTATTAGCGGTAGTACTTGTACGTCAAATCATTAAGGCCCACTCCATGTCACTTAACCTTGTCTCCCAGCCTGTCGCAAAGTCAAGCAGGAGCCCAAAGACGGTCATGTCACCGCGAACCTGGATGTCCCGGCTGAAAAGAGAAGCAAAAAGGATCAGAAGAGGAAATGATAGATGTACTCACCCCTAAAATAAGTAATGGCACAGCACGGATTCTCACATTCACCCCTAACACTTATTTGAGTAAACCACGCATCTATTTCTTTATCTAAGGCAACTCCAATTATGGAGTAATGTTATATTGTGTCTATTAAATGTCTAAGTAGATTTAGAATAGTATATGCCCACCCCAGTGCTTAAGAAGTGCTTGCACACATGCTGGCATCTTCTCAATGTGACTATTGATCTTCTCTTGAGGAATTGAGGCCCATGCTTCAATTGCAGCTGTCTTGAGCTCTTGAACAGATGTAGGGGGGTGAGGGTGGTTCCGGATATTGGAGTTGAAGTGAATCCAAAGGGGTTCAATAGGACTGATATTAGGGGAAGCTAGAGGGTGTGGGAAGAGGCAGATCAAATGGTCTTCAAGCCACTTCTTGGTGAGCTTCTGGCTGTGTGCTGGGGCTCCATCCTGTTGGAACATGAGAGGCCTCCGCTCCTGTGTCATCCGTGCCCAAAAATCTCGAAGTGCCCCATCCAAAATCTGTTCACGGTACCTTTCACCCGTCACCCCACCTCCCTTCCCTCCTGGGTACTCCATCATGACCAATGGACCATTTACACCCAACATAATGCATCCCCAGACCATAATGTCCTTCCTGCTCTTCTTGAAGACTGGCCGGAGGCATTCCTTGGAGTATTCTTCGCCTGGACCTCGTGTTACGTAGACCGTTCCTTTCAAATTGCTGATCACCATGTAGCACTCATCCGACCACCCAACCTTAGCCCAATGTTGAAGCTTCCAATTCTTGAAGGTTTTTGCCCATGAAAGTTGTCAAACCTTCTGCTTTTTTGTGAGAAAGACCACGCGATGTGCCTTGCAATGGTGAAGCCCAAATTTGGCTAAAATGTTGCAAACCGACTGTATCAAGATTGGTGGGCTCACAGAGTTGCCAAGCTTGGAAAGTGTTTTCTTTCAGTGTTTGAAGGCTTCTCGGGTGATGTATCGCTTCATACAAACAGTGATTTTTGGAGGTCAGCCAGAGATGGGTACATTTTTCGTGCTTCCAGTTGCAAGGAATTTCTCAAGAATGTGATAGGCTGTCCTTTGGGGGATTCCCTTGGCTTGCGCAGCCTCCAAAACCTTGGCCCCACTTAGGACACTCCCAATAAAGCAATTCTTGCATGGTGAGTCATGAATTTGGTATGAGGGCATTTAGGATGATGTGTAAAAATACACAACAAACAAGCCACACGCAATCAAGATGCACAGTGTGCCATTACTTATTTTAGTAGCAAGTAGAACTCAAAGCTTGTATATTTGTAGTCAAATGCATTAAAAAAAGCCTGTGTATCAGTGTATGCATGCACTTAGCCAGAACATTTGGTTTGAACATTAGAAATAAATTCACGTGACACATACACATCTGGTTGACGTGTATACTAGCCAAGTAGTCAAGTTCCTATAATCCCTCCTTTGATTCCATGATTACAGCACCCCGAGTCAAATGTGTCTGTCAAGGCACCCAGGGTGGCAAGCCCCACAAAATTTCACTGAGCTTATTTTATCAGCATCTAAAGGCAATCAAATGCCCACACAAACGCAGACAAGTCCAACTGTACACATGAGGCGATCACAATGTTTTTGATTGTATGTTTGCTCTTTTACAGCACAAGAAAGTAGCTAGCCACACAAACTAGTAAAATCTGATATGATTCTAATGATTCTGAGCAGGAGTTTACAGTTCCTGCTCGCAGACACGCTGAAGAAGATGCAGACAAGACGGAGCAACATTTTGCACAATGAGCTTGCCTTGCGGACACACCAGAGATCGCAGCATCTGAGCTTGACTTCAGGCCGTTAAGACAGCTTGGTACTACTAGTACTCCTTGCCTCCTCAATCACAATTGGCATACATCCCCAGCTAATGTTGACACTGTATGGCAATTTAATTAGATTATATGTTATACTTCCATTGACTAGTAAACATCAGGCTGGCTTCTATTGCCTGTATTCTCCTCTGGAACTTACAGCAGGGCCTCAGTTTCCAAATGTTGATCTGGATTCTCTCTCAAAAATTGCTCGATTGGAGAAAATTTGATACAGTGTCTCTATTGTGAAGAGGATTCATACTGCTAGTCTGGACAACCCCATTTGCAATCTCCGGCCAGAAACACTTCATCGGATACAAAATCCTCATTGCAGACCATTTCCTGCACTCAGTCCAACACTCAATCTCGCAATATCTACTTATCTTGCACTAGAACACTTGTCAAGAAGGTCTTATGAGGATGTACGGCACTCCTCCGAACTCCGAACTGCGACCTCCTCTCCTTTCAGTCTATTGAGACTACTATTGCTGAGATCACCGGTGTCAAACCAATTGAGAACAACATGTGCTGGAACTCATGTATGGGTTTTACAGGTGACGACGCTCATCTTCAGGCTTGTAGTAATTGTCATATACCTTAGTACAATCAGGATCTTCTCGCTAGAAGCAATGGAAAGATACAAAGGTCTCGCACATTTATACCTATCCTCTGGCAGCTCAGGTTCAGGCTGCCTTTGGCGACAAAGAGAATGCCAAGGCACTTAGCTATCGTGCACAGAGGACCCATGAGCTTCTCAATTGTCTATTCACAGACAAGTCTCAGATACCAGTCTTTACAGATTATATTGAAGGAACCAATTATCTCAAGGCAGTACTTGACGGCAAGATATCTGATGATGACATTGTCATTATGTCTTCACTCAATGGCGCGCAGCTAATTGATTCTCAACAATCAGACATGACCATCTACATATGGATTATCCTCAATTATTCTCCTGACAAGAGTTACAAGAAGAAGTGTGTCCTCATTGGAGGAATTATCCCTGGGCCTAACAAGTCATCGAACCTCGAGTCTTTCTTATTTTCCGGGTTTCATCATCTCTCTGCTCTTCAGCGAGAAGGCCTACCGATATGGAACACCTATCAGAAATGCAAGTACACATCAAAACTCCACCATCTCTTCCCCCTGGCGGATGTGCAAGGGCTGGTGTACTACAATGGCATGTGCGGCTATTGTGGCAAGAACAGGTGCCACCTTTATTGCGGTATGGTGGGACAACAAAAATCAAACGGAACACAATACTATCCTGCTATGCTCCGCCCAAGTGATCCATACAACGTCAAAGGATGTTCTCATGATGACATACTGTTGGCTTCTGTCCCTTCACCAGCAAGTGCACAATATTCTGCTAATCTTGAGCAGCTAGTTTCCTCTCCAAGTCTTGCAGAGTACAAATGACACCGCAAAAAAAAACTGGAATAGTCAAGCCGCTGCATATTCTTGGGCTTCAGCCTGAGTATACTCTCACCATTCCTTGTTGCATGACCATCAATCTCATGCATGAAATGGCCAACCTCTTTTCACTGATGGTTACCTTGTGGTGCGGCGAGTCAGCATCTCTAGGCGATAACCCAGAACTATGGACATTTTCAGTCCTCCTTGACGCAGCTATCTTCAAGGCACACAGGCAAGACATTGAAGACTGTGGTAGACACTTGCCCAAAGGTCACAAGCGTAAGCCACGCAACCTGTTCAAAAAATGGCACTCTCAGTACAAGACAATTGAATGGGAGACCTATGGCTTATGCTACGCACCGGCTTTGCTCTATGAAGTCCTTCCCGAGAAATACTGGTGACACTTATGCATGCTTGTGCGCACTCTGTGCCTTCTATGTCAGTATCACATCTCTTGAGAAGATCTAGAAGAAATCAATCACCTCTTAGGAACATGGGTGATGCAATTCGAAGAACTATACTACGAGTGACGCAAGGACTGCTTGCATTTCATGCACCACATTATACACCAGCTTACTCACTACACCTCGGAGGTATATGCTAAAGGACCTCCCATTATCTATGCACAATGGACAATTGAATGTACCATCAGAAATCTAGGTTGGGAATTTTGACAGCCTTCACACCTTTACAAAAACCTCGCTCAAGAAGGCCTGCATCGCTGTCAAGTGAATGCATCCCAGAGCTTGATCCGCCAGAAGATCCTGCCATACGTTGGGCACACAAAAACCTTGGTGATGGGTTCATTCTCCTGCACATGAAGTCTAGATATGAATCAATGCCCAAAGGTGAATTTTATGAAGCTATTGACAGGTACTTGGGTGACGGACTGTCACCACGTGCTAGCTATTGCTGGGCAAGACTTTAACTTTCCAATGGTGAAGATGTTCGGTCAGCCTGGCGAGAACGGATGCACCTCCAGAAGGACACGCGTATATCTCGCAACATAAAGGTGTGTCGCATTATATGATACATACAGTTGCTGATTCCATGATATCATTTTCTATTTTAGCTTAGTTTCTTGACAGAAAGAAGACTCAACTCACTGAAGTTGAGTATTTTACACATCTTGCATATAGGAAACACGACAAGCTAGGAAACAAAGTCATCCACTGCAACAGTGTTGCTCTTGTTCACCTGTACTCTGACCCCGTGCCCGATCTGATCGCACTCTCTTATGAATCCTTTTGTACATGCACCATGCCCAACAACTCGTGTGTTATAGCCATCAATGCAAAGTGTATTACTGGAGTTGTTAGCATGATGCCACACCGACCAACCATTTCCTCAACTCAGCAAGAAGAAGATTGATTTTTCCTGGCTGAAAAACCAGGCTTCAACATATCTTCATTTTTAGACCACAAACCTATTGGTGCTGACAATGAAGATACTACACAGGAGGACACTAATACAGCTGTGCATCAATCCACATAGGTATGTTCTCATTTTTACAACCGCACTTCAACACTTACACTGTCAGCTGGAGAAAGTGCTTCCAGGCACTATAGGCATTCCAATCACATCCTTAGCTGCACACCATGCCTGCACCTTTGCAATGTCAACAATTCCATTTGGACCAATTTTTCCTGGCTCCACACGTCCTCTGATTGATACTCCGCCGAGCTCTAAAAGTTTCCTCAAAAACCCTTGCCTTCGGGTCACTCTCCTTCACCCCCACTCCATACTGCTTTTCCCCACTCGAAGTCTCACTGCTGTTTTTTTTGCTCAAATATGTCTCTCCACAACATCATCCTTAGCGACAACATGCTTGGGGTCAACCTGGCTAAGAACGCGCATCCCAGGATTGGCGAGTCTCACCGTGACTTCGCTGTTGAGTTCATGCCCGTCCATGCACATAAAAAATTGGTGAGTTATGACTGTTCATATGTTTCCACTTAATGCCTGACTACCAATAACAGACCCTTGTCATTAGACGTCATACTGACCATCATATTTTAGACCAGGAGACCCATTGTGACCGCCCACCAATCCATTATAACAAAGTAGTCTGCGCTGAGTGAGTCTTCCTTATTTTTCATTTTTACATGGTTGGCTCAAATCCATTATATAGGCGTCATCTTGTGGCTCCAGGCCCTCAAGTCCTCAATGTTGTCACTGAGCCCACCATCATACTCATGCGCCATGACATCAACAACAAGGGCTTCTTCACAATTGCCCCTTGGGCCATCCAAAGGCTCTTTGCCTTGCCCGACGGCGTCTGCGAGTGTTTCACCAGCTGCCTCCCACAGACAACTCATGAGGATGCGGCTCGCATGAACAAATATCACAGGCTCTGGCAGCAAGAAGTTGACATTATCATGTGTGTCAAAGTGAAGAAAGCGCAGAGCATCAAGAGGTGTATCAGGCAAGCCAAGGAGGACGCCAACACCGACCTCAAGAACTGCATCCACCTGAAGAGTCCCAGCCTTGGGGAGAATCTGGAGCTAATTTCCACTTGTCTTCAGGTTGAGAAGGACTTGGGGGCCCTTTCCGACTTGCTCTCTGAGCTCTCAAGGCTGCTTCGTGCTCCTTCTAACTGCCCAAAGCCTTGCCAAGCCACCACAAAGGCTCTTGATATGCCCATTGTGGAACCCAAAGCATCTTCAAGCAGCCAAACACTATTGCCTGAGCAAGAGCACTTTGCTCACATGCGGAGCACTCGTCCCCCCATTGGCTCCACTCCCGACAAGCCCACTCCTCCTGGGTGCACGCATAAGTGGATGCCTTGGGGCACCATGCTCGTTCATCATTCCGGTAAGTTAAAGACCGGTGGGTCTTGGTCTTCTCATTATCTGTAACAACGTGTAACTGATTGTTTTATTTCAGATCATGAGGATGGTGCAAACAAGCCCATGGACATGGTTCCTGAGACCAACAGCGAGTACTCTAGCTATAATGATCATGATGCCAACTGTTGCGGTGCCAGTAGCAGCAGCAGAGATTCTTCTCCCCAGTACTGAGGATGGAGATCCGTGTTACGTATAAAAAATACTGTACAATTATTCTGTACATGCAAGTCTGTAGTGTCATTTGTGATTCAAGTACTCTGTGTATGTTTTTAAGTGACATGTGCAATATGTTTGGAATATAAACTGTGGCAATTATGACGCAATGTGTGGGTGTGCAAGCGAGAATGCCTTTGAATATGTGTTACGTTGCTCGCAGTCACATTTTCCCCTTTGCTCTCTGCCTCCAGCGTCTCTCTGTTGCTGCACCCACTCTCTCGCAAACTCCTTGGACTATGTCAGTATACTCTCATGCTACATATGCTACCTCTGGTTCTTGACAAGTCATCGCTGCGCCTGGCTCAGGAACACTTTCTAGCTCTGTTGGATCTTTTGTACCTCGTCAACCTCTGGAATCCGCAAAGTACTCTTCTGCATACAACCACAATCACTCTATGTCTCAAGCCACAGATGGTTCTATCTCATTGGGTTTCATGGGCTCAGAAGGTTACATGGTCAGTCAAGTCAATATACTACATCTTGTTGTCGTTTCTGACCAATGTGTTGGTTATCGATTCAACACGATGCAGGTTTCTCAACTACATCAGCTGCAAGATGAGATGCTGGGCTTACAAGCTGATGTTCCTCAGCTTTTAAAGAAGCGCGACGCAGTGCTGGCCGAGGCCAAGGGACTATGGTACACTCATCCTGGTCTTTATTCAGCATATGATCTAGTGATCCTTCTAATCAGGGAATACTACGAGTCTCTACTAAAGACTATCACCTCAAAGCTCTCCTGTGACAATTGGGCATTGGGCAACAGCGGTTCTGCGAACAAAGTCAACATGGGCATCTTCTACAAAGTTCATTTGAGCAAGTTCAAGGCAATGCACTGTATGCGCTGGTGGGACAAAGCTTCTTGGACTATCTGGGACAAGTCCTCCAAGAAACAGCTAGAGGCAGATCGCGGCTCCCTTCCTTACCTCAAAAAGTTGAACTGCAAACCACTCATGAACCAAGAGGTCAAATGTCTACGCAAACAAGTGCGTCACTTCTGGGAAGGCCTCGCTGAGGATAAAAAGTTCTCTGTTAAGTGGGCCCAGACGTCTTTGAGTGCGCCATATCTCACCATGCAGTTCCTTCGAGAGAATTATGAGGTATTTCGGCTCTGCAACTACGACTGGAAGGCCAAGCACTTCTGTACTACGAAGTTCCCAGAGTTTTGGCAACAGCACCTCAATGACAAAGGCAACAAGAAACAAAAGGAGTCTCCGGATGGTCAGGAGAACACAGTTGAAAGTGTTAAGCATCTAAAACGTGAGTTCTATTCTATTACCTTCCCGCCTATGTCTACTACATATGTAGTCTTGCAAGAAGAGCCACACCTGTGCCAGCCTGGCCTTACAGAGGAAGAAAAAGAAGACCTCTATACCATGCCAGACTCCGCGTCAGGGACCAAGGAACAGTGCCAGCATGTAGCAGCTGTCGACGCAGTCCCCAGAGATGAGTTGTTCTCTCGACCTGCCAGCATCTCTCATCAACCTCTGGCTCACATGTTGTATGCACCTGCTCCTGCAATTCACAGCAGTCCTCCTGCCTACCCCACTCTCTTAGCACCGACTTCTAGCCTTGCATCGCAAATGTATGCGGCTCCTACAGTGCCTTTGGCTGTACCCCAGGTCAGTGACTTGCAGCCTGTTGCATTGCCTTCCATCCATGATCCTCTCTTTATGTTGTATCTTTCTACTACTGCAGCTCACTTTTTTGCAACCCAGGTTGTGACACCATCTCAGGTTCTCCCTCCACCTTCACCATACCTGCCCAGTGACCCTGCATCAAGACATTACTCGGTCACCGCATTTCAACTGCATGCTGACAAGACTTCACAGCCTCAGCTATTTGGACCCTCAGGCACAACAGGCCTGGCCCCATGCAAGATGCTGCACCCCATGCCTATTGTGCCGAGCACGACACCTGCTCCTTCACATGTGGCATGGGCAACACCAACACTTCCCACACATCCCAAAGTGCCTTTAGCCACACATGCAGATGTCAGGCCGATGGGTCCGCCTGCGACTACTCCTGGCTTGGCGACCTCTCATGCCAATGGAGCCAAGGCCGCTATTTGCGCCCTTTGTTCAAATGCAGCATAAGAGGCCATTTCGCCTTCTTTTTTCCCCTGAGCACTGACTATCCCCCACGTACAGAGCATCTGCGAGTGCTGGCATTACTCAAAAGAAGGGCTTCCATCCTGGAACCAGAATGAATGGCCGGTATGTGAACACTTGTGGTGTTAACTCTCTCTGATGTATGTCTCCAGCTCTCTAGCAGGATGGTGGTGGACAGTACGCCAGGACCAGACCAAGGTTAATAGGGACAACTTTGCCCTGTGGTACAAGAAGGTTTTGACCGCAGTACAGCAACAGGTGAGTGTTGCAGTATTGTAGGTAGCCTTCAATCAGTAATGGTTCCCATTCAACAGAAATACAACGACAAGTGCAAAAAACTGGTAACGTTCTCACTGCTTGATTTGCACAATACTGACTGTCCTTTTTACACTACAGTTACAGGATATGCTGCCACTCAAAACATTCAGAGAACACACGTGGGGCACCTTGCACAGACCCCCTTGAACCCTGCTTGTTGCATGACCTCAAATATCCACTCACAATCACTCGCTTTACATTATTCCCCACTTCTGCACTTCAATTGCATCTGCTGTGGCTGACAGGTTGTTGCTACAGCACTTTTGGGGACTTAAACAATTTTCCCGTCCTGTTTCTGTTATTAGACACACTTTGTAATGCTGTGTCCCAAATAAACCGGATTTGTTCTATATTTATAATCCCACCTAGAGCTGAAAAGACCCAAATCTCAGCCGACAAAGTACAGATCAGATCTCCTGTCATTCTAATATGGTAATTGGTTTAACACTTTGAGCTCATATTGTTGAAAGTGGGTTGGAACTGAGTACACCAATTCATCCATATATGCCCAGATGGGCCCGGATAGCCATCAAATTATGACATGAAAAAATTGTGAATCATCCAGCCATATGGGCATATCCAGGCAGGTAGGGGATCAAAGAAAGACATCAAATGTGCTCCAATTCATTGACCTGCCCAGATATGCCCATATGGGCCCAGAGCAGGTTTCCACTGGGCTTGTAGCAGCACTCCTGGCCATGAGCCACCTCTCACAACACCAACTGCACCCAAACCATATCATTCAGGCAGTAGAGGACCTCTACAACAACATCAACTGCCCAACTCTCCTCAAACCCACACTGGCCCCGGCACCAGTGCTCATACTGCCTTCCACACCATTGAACTTGGACAACATCATTGCTATGATTACCAAGCTCAACCACAAGATAGACACAATGGAGCAACGCCCCCCGGCACCAAAGGTGGCCCTCCCTGCATTGTATGCACAGAAGGCAGGCTGCAAGGCGGATGCTGCCACCCCCACTCAGACTCAGACCCAATGCTCAACCAAAGTCAACCCTGCCTGCCAAACCCCAACACCGGCTCACCAACCCTATGACCTGCCACCACTCATTGCAACTCGTGATACACATTCAGTTGGACAGCCCAGCGGCCAAGAACATCTGCAACAAGGTGCTCATCTCTGCCATCAACAAGTCCCTCAAGGAAGACGGAGTCAAGGTCAGGGCCATTGGCCTGCAATGGAATGGGAAGGGAAATTACATTGTCATTGTCCACCCCAGCTTTACCACAGAAGACCTCCTCAGCATCCTCACTGACAAACACAACTTTGAGGCTTCACCCAATGTGGAGTAGCACCGTGCCCTCCTCCATGAACTTTGTAAAATGGCCCCAAGGTTGGCATACCTACCAGTCCCCAGTACTTGACTACAGCCCAGGACAGGAGAAGGCAACACTACACCAGGAGAAGTGCAACACCCTCTGGGAGGTGTTCTTCAAACCCCCACCCAACATTCCATGCACAAGCCCAACCTAACTGCAGATGACCCCAATGCCATCCCATGAACACCCCTCATGTACAAAGAGGGCCGGTCCACAATCTTCAGTCCCAGCATGAAAAAAGTGCCAGGCCCAACTCAGATCGACAACACAGCCCTCAGGTGGGCATGGACCACAAACCCGGAGGTTGTGTACCTCCTCCTTGGCCACTGTGCAGCCACAGGGTACCACTCCAAGGCCTGGTGCAACGCCATAGCTATTGCCCTCCAGAAGCTTTGCAAAATTTGAGGAGTGCCTCAGCAAGCACATGGTGCAGGACATGACCCCCGAGGATGTCCGGTCAGCGGATGGGTCAAACACCCGAGGATGTCGGGGCAGCGGTGACCGGCGGTCAGCCGACCTCGTCCTGCCGGCCGCTTCACCCACCAGCTGGGTAGCCTGGTAGGTGACCTCCTACAGGCCTGTGTCGAGGCGGCCGGCACTCTGGCCTGGGGGGGAGCTGCCCCTGGTATGCGCATGGGTATGCCAACCACCACCAGGTCGAAGCGGCCATGCCCCAAGAGGTAACACCCACCGGCCAGGGTACCTGGTGAATGTCAGGACGGCCCATGGGTGGCAGGTGGTCCATCCGGATGGGTTCCTGGTGGATGTCAGAGCGGCCCAAGGTTCGCTGGCAAGGGGCTCCGGATACGGTATTTAGCGGATGTCAAGACAGCCAAAGAGTCGCAGGCAAGGGGCCCCGGCTAGGTGGATGTCAGGGT
>NW_006913065.1:689098-710776 GCF_000271625.1 Coniophora puteana RWD-64-598 SS2 | reverse complement strand
GAATGGTATGCCTACCACCCTAGGGCCGTCCTGACATCGAGTAGTTGCCCTAGCCGGAATGGTCTGTCTATTACCCTAGGGCCGCCTTGACATCTACTGAATACCCTAGCCGGAATGGTATGCTTACTGTCCTAGGGCCGTCTCGACACCTAATGGATACCTTGGCCGGTGGGTGTTACCTCCTGACGCATGGCCGCCTCGACCTGGTGGTGGTTGGCATACCCATGCACATACCAGGGGCAGCTCCCCCCCAGGCCAGATTGGCGGCCGCCTCGACACAGGCCTGTAGGAGGTCACCTACCAGGCTGCCCAGCTGGTGGGTGAAGCGGCCGGCACGACGAGGTCGGTTGACCGCCGGTCACCGCTGCCCCGACATCCTCGGGTGTTTGACCCATCCGCTGACCGGACATACTCGGAGACCCGGCCTGCATATCCTGCAGCAAGGTGTTGGAAAGCATGATGGCCATGTGCCTCTTGCACTGGTGCAATACGCACAACCTCATCCTGCAGTTGCAGTTCAGGGGCTGCCAAGGCAGCTCAACCATGGATGCGGGCCTCACGCTGACTCATAACATTGAACTAGCATGCCAGCACAAGCTTATCATGTTGTGCCTCTCCTTCAACATCAAGGGCTTCTTCAACAACATCAATCATGGATGCCTGATTGATATTATGCACACAAAGAAGATCCCTACCAGAGTGATCTGGTGGGTAAAGTTATTCCTGTCAGACCGCTCCATTTCCATATGCCTCAACAGCATCACCTCCACAGCCCAGTCAGTGGCAAACAGCATCTTGCAGGGATCACCAATCTTGCCCCTATTCTCAATCATCTACTCATCCCCACTTTACAAGCTATACAAGGAGCACTCATGTGCATGCACCCACCAGACTGACAAGCCACACACCACCTCCACCACCTTCCTGGGCTACATTGACAATGGCATGTTATACATGTTGTTGCCCAGCCTCTCCATGAATGCACAGACCCTCCAACAAGAGATCACCATCATACAACCCAAACTCCAAGTGGTCAGCTTCAAGCTCAACATCGAGAAACTGAAGCTAATGCACTTCCCCCTTTGTGCAAATGTTGTCATCTAAGGCAAAAGGCAGCCCCACCACCAATGAGCCATGTAATATCATGCAGTGGCTCAGCATTTTCTTTGACCAAAATCTGCTCTTCAACATGCACATCAAGAAGATTGATGCACAGGCTGAACATATCATGCTCGGCTTGAGCATGCTTGCCAACACAATCCGCGGCCTCCCCCAGGCCTGAGTACGACAACTCTGTTGAAATTTGAGGTTGCACAGTCTCGCGATGACACACAGCGCATTTGACCTGGGCAAGAGGAGGGTGCCCAAAGGGCAATCACGTAAAGATCATGAGTATCTACGACAGGATTATAAAGATAATAAAACTTGGAATCTATATGACAAAAATGACACGTTATGATTGCAAGCAAGATCCTAACATAATTCCAACAAACTCTACATTGCCTGTGTATGCAGCATGATGTTGTGTCAACACTGTGTCTGCCCAGGGAGAACCAGGACGTTCACACTATGCTCCACTAGGGATATTGTGTCCCGAAGATGCTAGCAAAGGTACAAAAAAGTGTGGAGATGGGCCGGAGGTGAATCTGGAGATATCGAAGGTAAGCGAGATGCTCGTAGCAGCAGGGAGAAGATGCTAAGTACAGCGGAGTATGGTGGAGATGACAAGTCAACGTCAAGTCAACTTGGAGTATGATTTGGATAGAGACAGCAAACACAAAAAAATGTCAAAGGCCACAGGAATGGTTGGGGCAGGAGTTAATGTTACGACCTGTTTATTTCACTCTTCGTACCTGGACATCTACTAGTATCAGCAACTGAACACTTCTAGTAGATTCAATATCATTCTATCTTTTCCTTGTATTATCTTGGATTCCTTACAAATCCTCTCAGCTTGATTACGAACCACAAGTCCTTATGACTTGTTTTCTTTATCAGTGCATTGTATTAGGATTAGCAATAATATGAATCCTGCTGATTCATATTACTTCTTTCTCAGTCAGCGTCTGACTAATTTCTTAGCAATCACTGTAAGTTCTTACGAATCACAGTGTCATTGCAACTTAGTAAATAGCTTGTAGAAAAGTATATAAACTTGCATGTACGAGGCCTGAAAGCCTCAGACTAGTTCTACCTCTGTTACTACAGACATTTGTTCTCTCTCTAAGATTGTAGTTGCGGACTACCAATAGTAAGACATCACGAAAGATAAGATAGTAAAACCTAAGAGATCAGTTCTCTTCGAACCTCATACGCAAGGTGTATTATCAGATTCTTATCAGAACATTGTAATAGTAATCTACGAGGTTCCAAACCCTAACAGTTAATCAATATTTATACTATCAAATACAAGACAAATGCTACCACTATTTATATCATAAGTCTGGATCTTTGGATAAGCTCTGCATAGCTACTGGAGTAAGTATGGAGTATCATGAGTAATCACTGAAGATGACCAAAGGTTGTAAGAATACAAAACATGACAGGTGTAACTGCGGAATAATGACAGGTGTAAAGTAATCACAGGTAGAATGTGGAATGAGTTGGTCACAAGAAAATGTGCTGACTGATAATTCCCAAGTGTGTTGGCAGCTACGGAGTAGATGCCGAAGATACTGAAGCAGTACCGAAGGAGCGAACATGGGTCAGAGTTGGACCAGAGATGCATGGGTGTGACATGTTGTATGCAAGTCCAGTCTGGTGGACTGGGAAGAAGACCCATGCTAACCTCCTAGAATGTGTACAGAGATGCACCCTGCACCTCGCCTGCACTCCATTCCACACAACCCCAGTACATGCTCTTGAAATAGACACTGGCATTCTGCCAGTTACTATTTTTCTTGACCAAACCCAGAGCAACACAGCCCTCCGCCTAGCAAAGGTGTCCCTCAGAAGCCCCATATACGCCCAACTGCCAGGACCATGGCAGCTTGAGAAAGCAACAAGCCCACACCCACCCCTACCCAACAAAGACCTCCTGCCCCCACGGCCACGATTGTTCACTATTGCACCCAGCTTCACATGCTCGCAAATTGCGTTCCAGTGGACGTCAAGCACATCAACCTCTTTACTCTACCACCATGGGCCCCCACCCTGGACTTGTTCAATGGCCAACTGGTCATCATAGGTGCAGACACAATAAAGGAGGAGGTGACCACTGCACACACAAAACTCATTGGCAAAATTGGCAGTAATGCATCAAATGTCATTGCCTTATTCTGACAGACTCCTACTCAAAGAGCACAGATTGAGACAGACAGGAGCAGGGTGGGTGAGATACGTAGAGGGAGAGGAATTATTCCACAGAGAAGAAGGGATAGAGAGCAGAGCAAAAGTCTACAATGCAGAAATAGTTGGCCTCCTCCACATGATGGAGGCATCAAACAACCTGGCTAGAATAGACTCCAACATCACTCACATATTCCTATTTGCAGACAACGCATTGGCAGTCCAGGCAACTTTCCCAGCCAACTCCGGCCCATTGGCGCCTAGCACTCCACTTCCATGCAAGAGCAATCTCATACCTCACAGCCAACACCAAATGCCAGCTCACCATTGCATGGACCCCAGGACACAAGGGGATCAAAGGCAACAAATGTGCTGATGTCTTAGCAAAAAACACCACAATGAGGAACGACTCAAATACACCAATGTTCACCACAGTCAAACACATTGCACAAGATGCTACCATTGCAACATGGACAGGTCAATGGACAGACCACCTCAACAATGATGAGCAATGTTTCAAAATTGCAAACTGATTCCCCCCCCTCCTCAAACCCCAAGACAATATCATGGACACCAAACACAGCATCTACGGATGGATGGTCCAGTGCCACACTGGCTACTGCTTCTTGGGCAACTACTACACAAAATGCATTCCACCCAAGCAACCAGCTTGTTTATGTGGCACACGCATACAGTCTTGCCACCACATTATCTGTAAATGCACCTGCTACAAAACCGCATGCTGGCATCTCTGCAAACTGAATGAGGACATGTCCCTCACTGACGTCCTCGGAACCAAGAAGGGCCTCCAAGCTCTAGCCCTATTCCTCCACAACTCCAACACCTTCAAGAAGATGTTAACAGAGACTCCCCCCACCAAAACTGACAACCCAAGAGCATCACAATAGACACCCAAACAACCCAGTGGGCCTGTTGACTAATACCCTTCTGTTTTTCCTTTTCTCCGCTTCTTGTACATTGTGCATGTCCATAGCTTACCAAACACATAGTCTGTATCATACCACATCACATCCATACACCCCCATTGGTTCTTATTACCAGATGATCATGCCACCGCAGACGAACTCTACTTATCTACCGCATACTTATCTATTACATCAAATAGATTACCACCAAGTAGCACTTAGCTGCCTCTTAATGTATCCTAAACATGTTTTCTGCAGGATATAAATATGGATTCTCTCTCTCTCTGTGCAGCTGTAGTGTATTCCCAGAGGCAACATCCCATAGGTTCTTACAAATGAGCAAGGTATAAGTCAACACAGCCCAGATCTTGTAATTTTTGTTGTTGAGCTTTGGTATTGGGGATTTCTTGGTCATGGTGGTGACAACCATGGGGATAGGAGTTACAACAGATAGGGTAATCAACAGGTGCAGTGGAATGGTGATGGTGGTAAGGGGAAACAACACAGGGTGGGGTAACAAGTAATGATAGGTGGAGTTCAGCAACCATAGATGCAGAGTGTGACAATGACAACAATGGTGAGTAACAAGAAAAGAAAGGGAGTGGGTGTTTGATGTCCTTTAGTGCACAAGAGAGGTAAAGCAAGTGAGTGACAAGTTTTGAGTGAAAAAGACACGCATGTTTGTGTTGGAATTTTGGAGGCAAACAAGTAAAAACTTGTTGGCAAACATGCAGCAATTATATTTTGACAATGGTGGGTATAAGTACATCATAAAAAGCTAAGGTAATAACTAAATGATGCAATAGTGATGCAGTGTTGAAGAAAAAATAAAGTAAACACTGAAGTACATGGCTCAGTACAATGAGTCATATGGGCTAACACTTGTATGATTATGTATTTCCAATAGATGTGGTGCTGAGTAAGAAAAGTGAATAATGCAAGAATCATTTATAAGAACTATGGGAAAGGTTCATAAGGGCCACAAGGATAAAGTATAGTAAAATAGAAAAAGTGAGGCTGCACTTGCACAGCATTATTAGTAAGTGGAAGAATCAAAGACAAGGACAAAAAGTAGATGGATAAGCAAGTGAAAGTAGTAGTCCATAGTCCAACCAAGGCAATGTAAATGAACAAGCAAGGGAAAGGGTGCTGATAAGTTGATGACAGATGTGAGAAGAAAATAAAGTAATGCACTTGAATTTAACACTGCCCTCCACTCCAAGTGACTCACCCAACTACCAAGCCAGTGGTTCAAAGGCTGTGCTCCTCCAGAGGTGCTGACCAAGCACTAGGTAGAGCAGTAAAGGAGAACTACTGCAGTGGTCTATGCTGAAATACTGGTGGCTTGAAGCAGCCCAAGTTTTCTTTGTCGAAAAGAAAGATGGTTCACTTTTCACAATCAAAAATTCATATCCACCCCCAAGAATAGAAGATTTGATTGAGCAACTAAGGGGGACAAAAGATTTCATAAAGCTTGATCTCAGGAATAGCTATAACAATATCTGTATCAGACCAGAAGACCGATCAGCACTTGTGACCCCATTTTGAGGATTTGAACCTAATATAATGTTTTTTGGTCTATGCAACTTCCCAAGCATTTTTTAAGCCCTCATGGATGAAGCATTCATAGATTTCCTAACAGAGGAATGGATCATCATATACATGGATGACTCCAATCTTCTTAATATCTCTAGACTGACACAAGAAACTAGTAAGTAAAAAAGGTAGTAGAACAACTACAGAAACACGAGCTATACCTCAAACCTAAAAAATGCCTTTTTGAAAAGACAGAAGTAGATTTCCTGGAATAAATCATATCAGAAAATAGTGTCAGAATGGATTCAAAGAAGATGGACATTCTTAATCAGTAACATCTCAATACTACAGCAAAAGATGAATAATACATTTGACAAATGGAAGAAGCTACAACAGACATAGAGAAGAAACATGTCCAGAAGTAATGTTATACACTACTAAAAACAGGTGTATTACAATTCCTAGGAATATGTAACTATTATTGGAAGTTCATTCAGAACCACTCCCACATAATGGAATCATTATCCCAATTAGACTGGGAAAAAGAACTGGACGTGGAGAACAAAACAAGAAGAAGCATTCAAAACCTTAAAAAATGAATTCACAAAGGAACTTTTATTAGCCATGCCAGATCTGGAAAAACCTTTTTACATCTCCACTAGCTCATTAAGCAAGGCAACAAGACTGGTAGTACAACAAAAAATGCAAACAGGGATCATTTATCCACCCCTCAAAAGATGATACCATTGTCAACAACATGTGCTTCACTCTGAATGGGAAGACTTCATACAAATTCTGATCACACATAGAAGAATGGCAATTCAATAATAGATTATTAACCTACAAAGGCTGAGTGTATGTACCACCTAAGAAATGACAGGATATACTAAAAACAATTCATGAATTACCTGGATCAGGACACCCAGGAATATTAAGAACAAGTGAGCTTCTATCTAGGAAATATTGGTGGCCAGGCTTAGCTGCATTTGTCCAAAACTTTGCCCTTGGATGTGCAGCATGCCAATAAAACAATATTAACATGCATCCCACAATACCACCTCTAAATCCAGTCAGATCCAGACACACCCTACCATTTAAACAACTATCAGTTGATTTAATCATGGATCTTCCTATATCACGCAGATACAATTCTATCATGGTCATAGTAGCCCATAGGTTTACAAAGGGGTGATAATCATACTATGCAACAAGACAATTGACATAAAAGGAGTAGCCAAACTATTTTGGAACCATGTCTTCAAATGATTTGGACTCTAACAAAATAATATCAGACAGAGCCCCTCAATTTGCATCAACATTTGCCAATGAAATTTTGGAAAAACTATTAGGCTATTACATTTCCTTATTAACCACATACCACCTGGAATCTGATGGAGAAACAGAATGTATAAACCAAGAAATTGAAACCTATTTAAGAATATACTGCCAAGAAAGAGCATACATATGAGCAAAAAACTTAACTATGGCAGAGTTCACTCACAGTAACAATGTACGCACAGTGACCAGGCAAACTTTATTTTATCTCATGTTTAGTTACCATCCAGAGAACATTCTCACTGTGAGAACCAAGACAAAAATAGCAGCCATTGAAGAAAAATGGCTGCCCTAGAAAAAGCAAGAGAAGAAGCATCAGCAGTGCTTGACCTATTCAGAAAGGGCATGAGTAAACAAATACAATCTAAATTCATACCAAGATTGAAGCAACAGTAGGGTCACACTTGAATAAAGGCAACACAGAATACAAGATAAATGGAAAGGTGAACATTTGTCAGAAAATAAATGAATTACAGAAACAGAACTATTATGCCACACAAAAGAGCTGCTCCAACAGTATAAAAGAGAGACCAGACAAACTAGACAAACCAGTAATTCAAACAGCTACCAATTCACTTTTCAACTCAACAAACTATGTCTCAATATGTTATGTCTTTCATCAACAACAACAACATCATTGTCAGCAGACACAGTCAGGAGCAATTTTTCACCAAGACCAACCTCCACAACATCCTCCTCTTCCGATCCTGGAGGTGGAGAATACCCACTTTGGGTATTTCAGCCTCCACACTATCTTTGATGATGAAGCCAAGGCCTTGCTACCCTCGCCAATTTTTCTGATGCTCCACACACCACCATGGAGATCATTTTTGGGATGGTCCTCAAGACCCTGGACACCATCAATAAAAGGGTCCACAGCCTCAACCCAGCCAATCATAAAAAGATCATTGATGTCAAGTTCAACTCCCTCCAAGGTGTTTGGCAGGCTAAACAAAGAGTCACCTGAATCCTTTCTGCATTCAATATTGAACACTTTACTGCCAAGCTCACTGAACAATGGGTTGCAATGGCAACCAGGGTCATCAATGACCCCCACCACCTGGACCATGTCTTGGAAGGGCACATTGCATGCCCACAACTCAATTTTGGTAGAGCCATTAGCAACTGCCCTTATCAGGAATGAACTAACTCTGATTCATCATACTTTCTAGCACTATACTGTCTTCTTGCTGATTGGCATCTGCATCACAACCACCATTGCCATCAACCTACCAAGCTGGCACCACACTCCATGCAGTGTCAGTATTGCCACAAGACCAGGCATTAATGCTGCCACTTCCCCAACTGTCTATGTTGCAAGTGCTGGTGCATGATACCTGGCCATCAAATGGCCAACTGCTCCAAACATACCTGCCCCCACTGGGTCTACTTCACCATTGATGAGCCAACCACACCAGCCAGGTGGAAAACCATCTCAGGAAGGGACCCATGGTTGACAGAGAGGGTTGAGGCAGCCAGATGGGGAAGGATGGCATAGAGGAACTCAGGGTATCTGGAAGAAGCAGACAGAGATAGAGCGTGGCAGGGACAGCAACAGCAGGAGACAAGGAAAGAATGAGTGGAAAGCACAAGGGACATCGCACACATACTGGGCCATAACACAAATACAGCTCCATCTGGAGATGGAGACATATCTACAAGACTGATACTAAACATGGCAACATGGGTACAGCAATTGCCAAGGTGGAAAGGTTGACAGATGACAAGCAGGCATGGTCAAGGATCAAACAGATAGAGAAGCATAGGCACCACATGGAGATAGATATAATCCAGGCAGAGATCAGGAGGAGCTTTGATAAGGCACAAAAGGCACAGAGGAGGGAGATCAGATATGTGGATGACATGGCAATGGTTCCTGAGGAACATAACCTCCCTTCATATGAAGAAGCAAAAGAAGACATCCCTGCATTTGGAAGAAGTTGAGTAGATCAAGATTGGGACATCTTGAAGCTACAAAAGGGGTAATGTTATGACATCTTGTACAATAACTATTATTGATAATTCACCAAGATCTCTCAATATTGTCTCTAACAATGACCACAAACCTTTGAAGACCAGCATTCCCATTTAGGTGAAAACACAGTCTTATACCATACTTGCCCAACAAGGAGGAGATCAATTGGATTGTTTTAGCCAATCCACAGGAGGTTTACCTTACTTGTTGATCTTGTTTTTCTCTCTCTAGGAAACTGCAGACTGGGTGCAACTTTTTGGCTCAGAGCTCTTCAACATTGCTGATACTGCAACAAAGAAACCAGTGAAGAAAACAATACCATGAGCACAAATAAAAATCAAACAAGAACTTGAAGGCCCCACACTTGAGGCAATACCACTTTCCCTCCCTCCAAGTGCAGCTTATCAGCACAACATGAGCTCATTCTCCTTTTGAAGAATGAGCCCCTATAAACAATGACTCCAGGCTGACTCATTCATACTCATTGTACTCTTTTTTCAATGAGTGATAATATTCAAATTTTCTTTAAAGCAAGCCAACAGAGTACAATGAGCAGCAATATTATTTTGAATCAAAATAGTAGCAACAGAACGGTAGCAAACAGATTTATTTACACTCTTTGACAACCATTACCACCCATTGCTGTGGGGTACAAATGAGAGCCAACAAGAACAAATGAGTAATGAAAACAGAAAACAAAATCCAAAAACTTATTGAAATAAAAGAGTATGAAAGGGCAGCAAATGGCAGCAATGCAAGTGAATGAGTGAGACATGGCCAGGACTGTCAAATGAAACAGAGACATTGAATGAAAGGGTATTGAATCAAGTGGTTATTCACTTGTGTTTTTCAAGTGCAGATTTTGTTTCCTTGGTGTTCTAGAACATGAAACTAAACCATCAATATTTCTTCTTTTTTGTATAAATGAAATTTTCAATTTCTGTTCTGAAGGTGGAGTAGTATGAGCAAAAACAAAACCAAGGCTATAATAATTTGTATTGGTATTATTTGAAAATATAGGATTACCTGTAGGTATTGCACTTTTCATGCTTCTTTATATATTTTCTTGTAAACCTATAACAATAATCAGCATAGACCAGCAGAAATGATACAAATGTACCAATTTCTCCTCCTTGGAGAACTTTTTGTAGTCACAATTATTGGAAAATTTTCAGGAGCAAAACTTTTAATTTTAGTGCATTACAATGAAATGCCCATTTTCACGTGTTGTAATGGGGGGCTCAGTGATTATTATCCTGTTGTCAACTGCAATCCAACAGTATTAAACTGAGTTTTAAATGGGTGATGTAATGAACAAGTGCCGTTGGCTTGCACTAGCAACATTATTACAGCATTTTAATGGCATTAAATTCCGTGACAATGGGGGGCTGCAAAGCAGCATTATAATCCCCATTTAGAAAAGAACAACAATAGAGCACATACTTACCTTCCCTTCCCTTTGAGGGACCAGTGTGTGTGTAGTACATGTGCTTGCAGCAGATGGAACAATTGTGAATGCTATAAAAAAGATAAGTTGGGCACTCACATGGAGCAGCTCTCTGCCAGAGAAGCCATTGGCACACCACCTTGTCCACTGCTTGTCTGCTTCAATATCTTTGGCCACAGGCACCTCTGCAGGCAATGTCATGGATATGCTAGCCAGAGCATTCGTGTCTACAGGCTGCTTGGATGACTCTGAGTGTTCAACTGGCAGCACACTGGGCACCTTGCTATCACCTGTATATTTGGAATTGTTTACAGCACTGGCTGCAGATAACACAAATGGCTCAGCAGGAGATGGGGTGCAAGCTATGGAGAAAATTGTAGATGAGGGTATGAGCTGGTTTAAAGGTGATAGATCAATGAACTTGGATATGTTGATATGGTTGTTGGCCCTGACACAATATCAGCAAGAAAACTAGGTAATGCACATACATATTTACTCTGTTTTAACTGGTATGTCCTCCTCTTCTTCTCTTTTCCCTCATTCCCCTCCTTGTCCTCATTGCCAAGTAAACCCTACTCTGCCTTTTCCTTGTTGTTGTCTTCCTTCTAAATACCACTGTACTATGACTTGACCTTAAAATAGGCCTTAGGGTTGAGACAAAGCTCTCCCTTGTAGAGTAGACCACCGGACATCTTGTCAATGTTGGTTTTGTTGGTGTTGAATGTCAAACAAGCACAGGAGGCAAAGTCAGCAGATGTAGAAGCAGTCACAAGTGCAGGTGCAAAAGTAGTGGCGGGTGCATTGTTGGAAGAAACAAGGCCAGCTAAAAGTTCTTTCACCATGTCCCTAGAATAATGCATATAGTCACCATTTTTGTACAGTTGAATGAATTGCACACTACTGACATTTGCGTTTGATCTTGCCGAACAGAAAAATTAAATAAAACTAGATCATGTCTATGCCAAGCCAACATGTGGCTAACATGTACCTTGGACTCAATCAGACTGATAATTATAAGTCAATTCTTGGTAATTAATATTGACTACCTCTGTAACTGACTCAGTATTTTACCAGGCCATGAATTGTCATTCCTGACTTATGCTATGACTGATCTATCTCATAGAATGTGGTGAGTATTCTCAGATGGTGTAGGTGGTTTATAAATCCCCAGTTCCATAGTAGACAAGGAGAATAGGAGATTACTTATGACTATGAGACCCAGACACGTGGGTGCAGCTGCCTTTTGGGGATTTTTATTTTTAAAATTTGCGTTGGCAAGGTTGAATGCAAACGTCAGTAATACACCTCACATTTTTCTTTTAGCTTTCAATTTTTTACAAAGCTTCTTAATGGACCTCCATAGCTCACACAATGATGTCAGCTCATTGTCATCTAATGATGATTCATTAGAGATCTAGCTCCATATAAAAGTGTAAACATGAAAGTTCAAAATGAGAAGCTTATCTCAATAGTAGCTACACTTGTATTCTCAGTAATGCTGTTAGCCATAGTTGAATAAAGGAAATGGGGAATATGGATGACAATGAGCATTAGAGAAAAAGACTTTGCCCACAATTATGATCTTATTTGTACAGCTTCACAAAAACATCTGAGCTGAGTTCTACATCACATGACTTGTTTGTGTAATCTTTGTGAGCTGCATGTCACTCTACTAACCACCATGTCCAATGACAAAAATGTCCCCACCCGCTCTTGCACTCCACAGTCTGAGCCTGACATTCTCGCAGTCATGGACAAGGGAGGATCCACCCAACCAGCATTGCTGCTGGAGCTAGCTGAAGGGGATAGCTCATCTGAGATGTCATCTTGGTCCAATCTCTCAGATGTGCATGTTGGCACATCTAGTACCAACACCACCAGTATAACTATAAGTTCTTCTCAAGTTGTCTTTACATTTTGCTGAGGCAAAGTTTGCATATGGACGGGTATGTGAGCAAATCTTGCATCTGAGAAGACCAATTGTCTGCTTCGTTGCCCACTGGGACATGCATCTGGAAAGTCCCTTGCAGACAACCTTGCGTGCTAGGTGCGTGATTGCATGTAACCAGGGGCACACAAAATGAAGACATTTGGGGAGTTCTTCAACATAGATCTTCTTGAACTTGTCAGCAAACATGTTGAGCTGGTTTTTTGCTTCCTGCACCTGTGCTGCAGTGATAGAGTGTTGCAAAGCAAGCAAATGCCATGTATCAAGTGGCAGAAACTAGTATAGAATGGTTCAGGTAGTACTCCTGTCAATTATTAGGATACAATCCATTAAAGTGAGAAAAAGATACTATGTACCATAGTAAAGAACTGGCCCAAGGCCATAGAGATATAGTAGCCACTCCCAGGCCTTGTACCTGCTATAAAGCTTTTTGACAATGTTGCGGGGAGGCCAAGCAAAGGAGGCTGGTAAATATGTTGCCAAGAGTCAAGCAATATTGCCATGTTGCTCCTAAAGCTCCTTATTTGCAAATACACCCCACTTCCATTCTTTTGGGTTGTTATTTTGTCCATGAGTGAAATTTTCACATCATAAGGGGTAAAAGAGATTGCTAGCATTCAGTGCTGCAACATTTATGATGTCAGACCTGAAAAGCTTGGGAATAAGAATTGTTCACAGGAGTCCAAGAAATATAGTAGGTTTCACAATGCCAGTCTCCAGATAAAGACTTCTATATGCAGCCAAGTCCAATGCAGCAAGTATATGCTTGAGAATGCCATGATAATTGCCCAACACAGCCCATGGAAGATCTTGTGCATGGATACTGGGATGCATACACCCATTAACATTGTATCCCTGGGTTTTTTTCAAAGCATGGTAGTAGTGGGATTTTTGTGGCAGGTGTTGACCAGGGAAACTGCAATAAAGTCAGCACACAAACTTGCCATAATACCCAACAAGGCCACCATTCCTGGTCCATTGGCTACAACAGCAAAAAGATAGAGACTAGTGGTACAGATATGGTCCTCAAACCCATCAAAGATGACAAGTCCATCATTTTGCACACTGCAAGGTGGTAGAGCCCAGAGAACAAGAATGAATCAAAATTCTTTGGCTTGTTGAGTTCTGGAATAACAGTGCCAGGAAGCACAAATTTCTTCTTGTATTGTTAATCAGGAGCCTGGTTGAACAAGACCCATATGTATATCCAGCAGTCAGACTGCTTACATGCATAGAGCTGGATTCTGTCAGTAAAAAACATGGGGAGTGTGTCACCAGACTTAATTTTGCCCTCATTCAATGTGTGGAGGTAGTCATGTCCTTTGGTGATGTCATTGAATTGGTTGAGGATGGTCTAATATTTGTTTTGTACTTGTATGTCATTAGTGTTATCTTGGATTCTACAACTCAAACACTTTTGCAGGTCACCCATTTACAAGATATTCATTCTTGTAGTTACATCCACAGCTGTCTTCAACCTTCCAATATTCTGGTGGGAGAACATGAAGCATCCTAATACCCTCCAACTCTCTAAATTTTGGGCTGGCAAGTCTCTGCTGATACCCAAAGATGTGTGTACCTGTCAATTTTTGCATAATGATTTGCACAGCAGACTTGCCATTTCCATTGGCCAATTCACATCAAGGTGAGCACAAGCTAGTGAGATAACCTTGAGTCCCATGCCTACACCCTCATTTATGTGATGCATAATTTGCTTGCGAGGGAGTTTGTCTCATCAAGCAATATGCTCTGCATAAAGGCCAACATGCCGCCATCTCAACTCTGTAAGCCCCTATTGCCCAAATCCACATATAGTAGAGTAACATTGGGCTCAGTGCCATTGTCTTGCCAGAGAGAGAGGTTATCAATGGGTGGTGAGCCAGCGGACTGTAAGCCCAGGTGTCCATCAATAAAATTGTAGTCAAAATGGTAAAGTGGTTTACAATGCCCAGAAGAGATGGTATGGCTTACAGGCGGATGCTCAAAAGTGATTGCGGATAAATGTGACGCCAGATGGATTTGAGCATTGGAACCCCAGCGGCAAATATCAGAATGGATTATGAGCAGACGTATGGAGCAGTGGGCAGGATGGCAGCTGGGATTGTGGCAGGCGAGTGGGCGCCTGGGTGGATGACTGGGCTCACGGATTCATCAGCTGTGAAAGTGCGGAGAACCAGATGAGAGGGTGTAGCGGGAATGGCTGGATATGTGAGTGGGTGCATGTGGGGATATGCGAGTGCTGAACAAGTGCATGCAGATGAGCAGTGATCCGCTGGATAAATCAATGAATTTGGCAAATGGGTCATAAATAGTGGATCTGTAGATGCTGGTAGAGAGCTGCCAGCATTGGGGTTGCGGATAGCAATGGACAGAGACACTGGTGGAACAAGAAGTGCATGAGGGCAGATAAAGTTGAAAAAGGAGGTGAAATGGGGTGGTTGGATGGATGGGAGTGGTTGGATGGTTGGGTGTGGTCAGATGGATGGGGGCGGTTGGATGGATGGGTGTAGCACTGAAGAGGCAGGTGAATTGGCGGATGGAAGAGCAGCTGGGACAGGGCTGGGGCATACCTCAGTCTACAATTGCTGAATGGGCAGATGGGCTAAACCAGGTGCCAATGAAAGCAGCAACAGCAGATGACCAGGTGAATAGTGTCTGGGCGGAAGGACGCATGGGTTGGTAGAAATGAGAGGGAACATAAATGTGGATCCTCAGCGGATGGAGTTGCTGTTGCATGGAAGCAGTGGTATCATGGCGGATGTTGATCCAGCAGTTGCTGGGCAGATGATGTGTAAATCAGCTCTAAAGATAGGCAATTGGGAGTTTTTCTTTTGGCAAATAAGTCAAAAGGTTGAATATGGAGACCATGATTGGCTGCTTCCTTTGGAAAAGAGTAGGAATGCAGAAATTAACCTGGATAATGGTATAGAACTTTACCAGTATGCTTTACGTGAGAGGCTAAGATTAGGCGACATTGGATTTTGGGTCACAAACTAGCAAAAGGTGGGTGAACATGCATACTTTGAGCTCAATTCCACATATTGGCATAGAGATCATTCAAAATCTTTCTGATGCACCTTCTTAATTGAGCAGGTGACAACCAACACAGCATAGTGCCATCAAATTTGGCCCAAATCCATACAGGAGCATGCCTGCATGGATCTGGATATGCTGGGCACGGATGGCACTTCCAGCTAGACTGGGTGGACAATTTGGAGAGAGTTGTGTGCGGCGCATTGTGTCAGACAGGACCCCACAGTGACGTTGGCTGCATTGCCTAATTTCCGAGCCAGCATCTGCCAGACCCTTCTGTTTGTACAAATAATCACACACATTGTCTGCAGCAACATGCAGCTCCCTTGTTGACCTTCCCTTCTCTCCCATCCACTACATCAATGTCCTCCACACCTTTCAAATGTCTCCTCCTCCCCTACCTTCACCTCAACAACAGCGACCCTGGAAGCATTGGCCTTCCTTCATGGATGCCACTGCTGCAGTTTGCATGGCCTCGGATGGCTGCAGAGGTTGCTATGAAATATTTGAGATGCGGCTGCATCTTGCCCTTGAACAGCTGGACCTTGAATGGCCTCAAGAGGATGTGGTAGTGTTTGGTCTACTTTGGCACAGGATGGTGGTGAGTCCGTATTTGTTCCCGTGGAATGGATGTACATGTCTATCTTAGCATCTATAGTGTCTAACAACTTGTCTTAGGAATACAACATGCGGTACACGGCAAAATATACAAAATCTGGCACCAAGAAAGCTGCAAAGGCCGCAAACGTGACACAGTCCAAGGTGGCACCCTCTGCAAAAGTGGCTGATTCCAGCTCTACGATCACAACCACCTCAAAAACTGCACGCACCTTGAAATCTGGCATGACCGCCTCCAAGAAGAGCCAAGACGCAACTATGGCACCCTAATAGTCTGACTTACTTCTCTCTAAACAGTCTGGCTCTCTTCTCAGGTGACGTTTTGGCTCTCTCACTTGTTCTGGTGTCTCTCGTGTAGTCTCAGCCTATCTGTCAATTTCTCTCTATCATCTCTGCTCAGTGGTTTGGATCCGTTGTTTTCTGTGGCTATCTGTTTCCAGTGCTCACTCTAGTTTCTCATAGATATCCACAGTTTTTGACAGATATTGACATATGTGTACGATTAGCAAACCCAAATGTGATGTTCAGTTTTATCTATTGCTATCCTTGTGTGAATGTGAATATAACTTATGTTAAGTGGATCTTTGGATTGAGAGAAATCAACAATTATTGTGTGAATTCCAAGGAGTGCATTCTCACTGGGGCTCATGTACAGAAGCAAAAAATACTGTGGGGATAGATTCAATCCTGAGAATCTATGGAAAGGACTCTGTGATGACCATGCCTTGTCACATGTATATTTTCCTCTTTTCTTGAAGGCTTAGGGCTAACTTGTCTTTTTCTTAGTTTTTGAAGATAATCTTTACTTGCCACAAAGCTAAGAGCATATTGTGTAAGTAAATTTTCTTTGACATTGGTCACTTAGCATTGATTTGTTTATTTTTTAGCTTGGCCTCATCATGTGTTCCGTGCTTTTGTGGCTGCCAAACAATATTGCATACAATCTTACATGTGTGAATTGCTACTTCCTTGAGTGGATTCACATCAACAAACTGGAACATGTGCAGGAACATGATGTGAGTTACATGTGACAAAGCACACAAAAACTCAAAGTAGTGAATTCCCTCTGTGATCCCTTTACAGCATTTACACTCAGTGTCTGTCATTGTCAGTTCTACTATGTACAGTGGTACTCTATAGGTGGCTGCAAGTTGATGTGATTTGGCAGCTGACCAATGGCATGCTAAACTCATTTCCTTGACAGGCCCTCAAAGCACCCAAGCTCAACAACTCCTTAAACAGCCCCTCCTTTTGTCCTCTCTTCTTCCATGGATCCCCCACTGTGGCTTGCCTGGATGAGATTGAGGGGCCATGAACAAGCACAGACATTGTTTGCATTGGCATGGTCAAAGCATCTCTTGCCAGTGAAGATGCCAACACTGCAGCCTTTAGGTGAGGGAAACCAAAACCTCTTGCTTGTGAAAATACTAGAACATGCAGTTTTTAGATGCCTTGACATTCTTGAAGAGAGAAAAAACTGGCATCACCAATGTTGAGGTTGAAATCTGTGAATTGTCTGTACTCAGTTGGCAGGTCCAAGCTCCTCCTGCCAATCATCTTTTGTTTGTGACCTTCTTACTCATGTGCTTGGTTTTTGCTGAAGCCACACCTTGTACTGCGGACACTAGTGGTCTTTTCATGAAGAAAGTCTTTGAATGTGAAGACTGCTACAAGCCTAGACAGTGCTATAATGAAGATGTGCCCAGCAATAAGGAGAACAACTATACCTACCTCCTGTGTTGCCTCCTGACCCTCTCTCCAGGCCCCTTTCTTGATTGTGCACCACAAATGTCAAGCAAAAACAACACAGTCCCTTCTCCTTTGAGTGTCTACAAAAAGGATGGTTCAAGCAGTTGAGTTGGACAGGTAAGGACACCAAAAAGTTCCAGGACCTTGACTGTTTACTCTCTTAGCATACCCAAAAAACTTTTGAACATGACTCTTCTGAAGTGGTTAATCTGGTCTACTCAGAAAAAAAGGGCCTACCAGCTTGATGCCCCACAAGCCCTTGGACCACTTCTCAACTGCTGGGGGAAGCCCTGCTGGAGGCTGGCTGAGGCAGCAGTAGAGGGTGTCCACAATAATATTGGAAGTTGACATCCTTGGTCAACTACCCTTGCTGGGGAAGGCAGTTCCCTTGAGGAAGGGAGGAACAGTGAGAGTTTCAAGTTTTTTGGGGGCCATAGCACTGCTATTTATGCACTAGTCTCCTTGCTGCAGAATAGAATGCCTATCTGAGATGGTGTTGCAGTGTTGCACCTGCTGCAACCTAGCATTTGTATTCCAAATAATGTTCCTATGGCATTCAAGCAATATGGCAATACACTTGTCTGACTTTTGTGAAAATGCCCATTCACACTTTTTTGACACAGCACACAAGCAACTCAACAGGATGGCCGCTGCCCAGCCTAAAAGCCATGTCATGAAAGGATATTGTAAATAATTATAGTCTAGTTTGTCAGTCAGTGAAAGGGAGAGCAGATAAGTCCCACAGATTTCAACCCGTTAAGTAAGATTGAGCTCGGTGCCATTATCTTGCCAGAGAGAGGGGTTATCAATGGGTGTCGAACCAGCAGACTGTGAGCCCAAGCATATTTTTCTTACTATGTACATAAGTAAAATTGTAGTAAACATTTATAGTGGTCAATGAGGGTAAGGCGCAGACACATTCATCACGGGTGCCGGAAGCTTGGAGCAAGCCAGGCCAACAGGTCAATGGTAGATTAGACTGCTGTGGATGGATTAGCTGAGGAGCATGAACACAGGGATGGGTGGGGGCTCACGGAAGCAGTTGTTGGCAGGTGCACGGGACAGGTGTTCTACATGCATGCTGAGATAGGCAGTGGTTGAGAGCAAAGACGTACCTGCCAGCGGAGAAGTGGGCAAACACTCAGACATCCAGCACGTGTGGTTGCACACTTCTGATGTTGGGATGTGGCCTGACTGGTCAGATGTTGGCACTGGGCCCATGCGACAGCGTGGTCAGCATGCGTGCACCTGCAGGGAGCTGGGGTAACAGCCAGCTGATGGTGCTGGGTCCACGCAATGGCGCGCAAGGGGGCATGGTTGAGGGCCCAATCAGGGCGGCAGTCGACACGCATGCGACTGCAGGGGGTTGGGCTGACGACTGGATGATGGTGCTGGGCCCACACGACGGTGTGGTAAGAGGCATGGTCAAGGGCATGATTGGGGCTAGATGTATTCTTGATAAAGCAAATGCATTAGCTTGTGTACAACAATACAATGAAAAGAATCACTTACATCTTTTTGGCCTCTAGGTACTTGCTGAGATACATTGCAAGGACAAGCAAGCAGGCAAGCTCCTTGTGCAAGAACCCAAGTAGCAAGCAGTCAACATTGAGTGGGGTTGAGGTTGGCATCAGTATTGCAGGTAGAAATCTGGACAAGGTAAAACTTCATATTCTTTATGTTGTTGCTATAGTATACACCCATCTGTGTTGAGATTTGGGTTTAATGATCAATGCATATTATATGCATTCACAAATACAGGATACTCACCCATGTAACTATTTGATCCAATTCAACAATGCAGCTGCCAAGACTCTTCTTGAGAACACAACATTCTTGTTGCCAGTACAAGTGAATTTTCTTTGCTTGCCAGGATATGGATATAAATAAGATCAATATGTTTGGTTCACAGATGAAAGTAGAGTGAAACCAGCAACTTGGCATCAAAAAAAATAGTGATGACTAGTATGACACCTTTTCCAATTAAGAATAACAATTTCAATACAGTCCATGATTGCCTTCTTTGGCCTCTGAGGTGCTTTGTGTAATCCTGTGTGATCTGCATCATGTGTCCTTTTGTTGGGGCGCATTGGCTAGGTAGAGCATTGAGCTGACCATCCCAGCAGTCAATTAACCAGATCATAATCAGCTCATTTGTCCACATTGATATAATATCCAGTGCACTGGATCTTGGGATCTTCCTTGGGGGGATGCATTGAGGGTGGTTTTGTCTAATCCTCTGGTGTACTGTTGTGATTACATTGGTCAAATTGATAAAGATACATGTGTGATGGTGGCTCAGTGGAAGGGAGAAGAGTTACCATATAAAAACACAATGCTCCAGTGTTTATTACAGAAGTAATACTCAGGCTCAAAGGGTTTTTTCAGCATGATAATACACTGCTTCAATACAGAAGCTGGCCCTTTGAAACATGCTGCTCCTCATTTGGCTTTCCCTGGAAGTTGCCACACCTTACTGAAAAGGATATGTATTGTACAACCATGAATAGCAAACCCTTGAAATGAGGAATATTATGATTTGGTAGGCAAAAGATAAGGTTTGATTGTTTGAACACGGATTTTAGTAAGTAGATGAACATGTCTGTCTAGGGGTAAAGTATAACTTGCTATCTCTGCTACAAAGCAAAATGTTGAACAAGTTTTGTAACAAGGGGAGCGAGCTAAATAAAGTCCTGTGCAGTTATTTATTTGCAGTCTATATGTTTGATCACGCAAGCTGGGTTATTTACACACTTTCTGAGTAGTTTCTAAAGTTGCTCATGGAACATTTAACTCCAGATGAGCTCTTCTGATCCATGGAGAAAAATTTTCAGCAAGCATGGCAATCTGGGTTGCAAACTAAATTGGCAACATGCCTAAAGTGCACATCTAACACTAGAACTGGTTCAACATGTAACAACTTAGCAGATCAGATTTTGAGATCTTAGCTTTTGAAGCTGTGTTTGCAGTTGAAGCAGCAGCAGACATGCCAAACTGAATGAACTATGGTATCAATGACACCAGTGCTTAAGTGGATGAATTGTTCATTGGCAAGCACCTTCCATCTTAGGCTGAGAAATCATTAGCATGCCTTGTTGTTCATGATAGGGGGGGCTTTGTGAGCATAATGACTTTGGTCTTTTCCTGCAAAAACATACTAGCATACTGAAAATGTCATGCTGGGTAGTATCTGATCTCCTTGATCTCTCTCCTGTACCACTATCGCTCTCACCACCACTCCAGCACTGCGCCTACACTCAGCGACCGCAAAAACCCCCTCCTAGGTCGCCCTCTTGTGCTGGATTGCTGGGGATTGAGCCCTAGATAGCTGGATTAGTGCCTGTTGGCTGGTTTTGGACCTCTTTGGTGTGTTTCTGTCGCTCTCAGCGCTCTCCCTGCGCGCCCCTTGCTGTCCCTCGACTCCGCTCCTGGACCCTCTCTGCACCCCCTCCTCGCGCCTCAACGCTTCCCATCTCCTCACCATCTCCTCACCTCCTCACCTCCTCTGCTGCTGTACCCCTTGTCCCCTCGCTCTCCCATCGTCTCCTACACCTCTTCATCGTCCCCATGCCCGACGCCGATATCAAGCTCAGGAGAGGCACTGGTGTCCAACAGTGAGCAAGTAGTATTGATGAAGACGAAATACAAGGGTACTGACCTGGTGTCCAACAGTGAGCAAGTAAGGAGACGCTCTGTGGACACCAGGATTACATAGGTGAAAGAAATAAGGTTTGGGGACTGTACAGTAGCTCGGAGTTCTCCATAGCAAGTCAAAGAGTAGAGAAAGGCAAAATATATCACGCTCAGAAGAGGCACTGGTGTC
>NW_006913065.1:680655-682575 GCF_000271625.1 Coniophora puteana RWD-64-598 SS2 | reverse complement strand
GCGAGTACATGTCCAACGAGTTCCTCGCCTTCACAGAGGAGTGTGGCATAGTGCGCAGGCACACTGTTCGCAATTGCCCTCAGCAGAATGGGGTTGCTGAACGTGCCAATGGGGTGCTCTCTGAGCGCATCACTGCTCTCCTGAACGAGTCTGGCCTGCCCAAGTCGTTCTGGGGGGAGTGCCTTGCTGCTCTAGTGCATGTGTGGAACCGCTTGCCCACTGAGGCTGTCCCTGAGGGCACGCCCTACCAGCTATGGCATGGGTGTAAGCCTGACGTCTCCCACCTCCGAGTCTGGGGTTGCACTGCCTATGTGCATGTGCAGAGGGATAAGCGTCGCTCTCTGGGCTCCCATGTGGAAAAGTGCGTCTTCCTTGGCTATCCTGAGGGATACAAGGGCTGGAAGTTCTACAACCCCACCACCAAGCGCACTGTCATCTCAGAGCGTGCTGACTTTGATGAGCGCTACTTTCCTGGCCTCTCCAGGCCTAGGAGCGCACCTCCCCCTGCACCCCCAGTGGGCGTCTATGTTCCTGATGAGCTTGATGAGCCATTGGGCCATGGGGGGGGAGAATGGTGCTCCAACTGCGCCGCCTGCGCCTCAGGAGCGTCCCCAGGACGTCCCAGGTGCTCACAACCGTGCCCCAACACCTCCTCCACCGCCTTCGCGTTCTCCTTCGCCTCCTGGTGATGCTGATGAGGGCCAAGCCCCTCCAGATCGCCCCAGTACTCCTCCTCGCCGTGCTCGCTCTGTCCCTGCGCCTCAAGCCCCTACATGTCGTTCTGCCAGGGATAGGACTGCCACCACTCAGTGGTGGAAGCTGGACAAGCCTCGCTTGTACCCTGCTGGGCCTGGGCCTGCTGGGCCTGCTGAACCGTTTGTCCCTGTTGATGAGCAGGTGGAGGTGGTCCCAGACAGTGAGGAAGAGGACGAGGACGCTGCACTAGCTGTGCATGGGGAGGCCTATGGCAAGGAACTGGCGCTTCAGCCCAGGACCTATGCTGAGGCTGTTGCTCAGGATCCCCTTTGGTATGACGCCTGTGTAGACGAGATGGGCGCTCACTGGACCAATGGGACCTGGGAGGTGGTGACTCTCCCTCCAGGGGAGAAGGCTATAGGAAGTCAGTGGGTGTTCAAGCTGAAGCGCAATGCTGATGGGTCCATAGAGCGTCACAAGGCTCGAGTGGTTGCCCAAGGCTTCTCCCAGCGTCCTGGCTTCGACTACCTCGAGGTCTTTGCTCCCACTGTCCGCCTCTCCACCATTCGCTTCATCCTGTCCCTTGCTGCCATCCATGACCTCCACCTTCGCTCTGTCGACATCTCCAACGCGTATTTGCAAGGGGACATGGATGTCACGCTCTATATGCGTCAGCCAGAGGGCTTTCACATTGGTGGCAAGGACCAGGTATGCCTCCTCAAGCGTCCTCTCTATGGGACCAAGCAGGGTGGTTGCATGTGGAACAGGATGGTCGAGATGAGCTTCAAGCGCACCTACTCTGACAGTGCACTCTATGTGTTCACCAGGGGAGGTATGCAGGTGCTGATCCCAGTGTTTGTGAATGACATGACGCTTGCCTCTGTCGTCTGAAGCAGAGCTGGATCGCTGCGTCACCGAGCTGTCTCAACGCTTCAAGCTTAGGGATCTTGGCCCCACCACTCAGCTGCTAGGCATCAAGATTGACAGGGACCGCTCTCAGCGCACCATAGCTCTCTCCCAGCGTCACTACACTCAGGATGTGCTCGATCGCTTCGGTATGGGCTCCTGCAACGCTGTCCTGACACCTATGGAGCCTGGTCTTCACCTCAGCAAGGAGTATGAGCCCAGGAGCGCTGAAGACGTCGCTTTCATGCGCTCTGTGCCCTATTCTGCTGCTGTGGGCGCCCTAGCCTACCTCGCCTCCACCACTCGCCCTGACCATCC
>NW_006913065.1:622013-680323 GCF_000271625.1 Coniophora puteana RWD-64-598 SS2 | reverse complement strand
AGGGATCAGGTCGAGTCTGGGCTCATTGAGCCTGTCCATGTAGGCACTGACCACATGGTGGCTGATCTTCTCACCAAGGCACTTCCTGTGGCCAAGGTCCAGCGCTTCTCTCATCTGATGGGACTTGAGGCATTGGGGGGAGCGAGTCTGGCAGAGCTGCTGGTTCAGGGGGGAGTGTCAGAGTGCGCCCAGCACCTCTGCATCGCTCCTATGCCCTTGGCACAGCAGCCCAGTGGCCTTGGTACGCTTCACAGCATTCCAGGACACTTGGGTAAAAAGAGGTAAAACTTGCCTGTTGTGTGAGTTGAACCTAGAGCCTTGTGGTAGTGCCCAGAGCGCTGCAACCACTCAGCTATTGTGTGTTGAGGTATACTTCTACTTGTGTCTTGTTTATACCTTCACCACCTTCCTATTCCAGTATCTCGCGACTTTGCCCCTATTTCGCTTTTCTCTACTCTTTGGCTTACTATGGAGAACTCCGAGCTACTGTACAGTTCCCAAACCTTATTTCTTTCACCTATGTAATCCTGGTGTCCACAGAGCGTCTCCTTACTTGCTCACTGTTGGACACCAGTGCCTCTTCTGAGCGTGATAAGGACTGAGGTGCAGAAGGCAATGTCAGGGCAAATAGGGCTCAGTTTCTTATCAAAGGGCATGTTTCTCTGCAACCACTCTGTAGATTTTACATAACAAGCAAGGGGAACAACACAACTATGTGCTCAAGGATACAGAACTGCTTGGAAAGTGGATAACCACGAGAATGATGAGCTTTGTAGCATGGCCCTCCAACCACAAGAGGGTGGTGAGACTTGGAAAATTCAACCTGGGTGTGTGTGCTGCTAGGTGTGCCAAGCTGTCAGCTGTCTCCATTGTTCATTCCTCCAGCATTAGCAGCTTGGAAACATCTGCCAATACCTTAGTCAAAATTGCAACTCTAGGAAGATCAATTGCAAGGTTCTTCAGCCTTGGGAATGTCCCTGTAAAGCATGCTCTCTACTGTCAGCTGCATCCCTCAGAACACCCACAAAATGTTGTTGCTCAAGGTGTATTTGTGATGGGCATGCAACTTGAGCATCTGCCAAAGGGCACTGGCAGCCTCACAGTCCTTAATGTACAGGACGTGCCCTGATTGGAAGTGCTGGCATTGGACTTCTGCTTTGGCCCCAGTGAATTGCCAAGCCAGTGGTGGTGATGGTTGAACAAATCTATGTCCTCCACAAGGAGGCTACAATCAATGGCACATGTCTTATTGTCAATATCAAACCTTGCATTGCCATTCATAGCCATCAAAGCCACTAATCTAAACCACATTGACGTTGTGGTGTGTGTTCAATTTTGTTGACAACAAGCCCTGGGTGAAGTTGACATCTTGTTGCTACCAGTTTTTCATGACAAACAACTAAAACTCATCAGCGCCTGCATCAGAAATGCACACATCACCGCTCTTGTTGATTGCACCCAGTGACACCCTCGCCCTCCTTCAATAATGTGCTAATTTTCCTTCATCAGTGTGCTACTTTGCAATGGAGATGACATGACTTGCCTCAGCTCCTCCAGGGTTGTATAGAAGAGGCATACTTATCTTGGGTGGAGTGCTCATTCCCACATGGTAAAATAAAGATCCATAAGCCACTCCAGAACAAATACATGGCCCCCAATGTGGGAGCTGAGGTGTTTGTTTCCAAGAAAAATGAATGGTGGTTGTGGACCTTTGATGGAATGGGTGTGTATGGTTTCCTTTCCTGAAACACAATTGTTCTGACTAGTGGTGCAGCTATGGATAGTTCTTTGCATGAGCAAGCTGAATCACCATGGCAAGGCTCTATATGAGATAGAATTTCTAGATTGGAACCAGTTCTATAGTATCTTGACAAATCTAATATTGCCTGCCAATGCTGGATTATGGCCCAAATTTGCATCATTGGAGGCATTGACTACACAGTTGATTTCAGGTGAGTGCAATGGAGTCCCTGGGCTGTCCAGGTGTTGTTCTAACAGCAATCATTGACATATTGAAGGCACAAGAAGCTTGTTACAACCTTGGCTCTTACAAACAAGTGCATGCATATGAGACATTGCATGTGGGGTAGTTGTTTGGTCATCACCATGGCAGGTACCTAAATATTGGAAGCTACAGATAAGTAGTAACCTCCATATGATTGCTAGCCAATTGGCCAACTCCAACCTGGAATTGAGTCAATCTCAATGTGCTGCTCCCACCAGATGGGGTGCTGAAGCGTGAGGGAAGCGGCAATCACATTATCATGCTCTTGTCAGTTAATAACACTGGTACCAAGCAGGCCAATGAGGCGTACAACATCATTGATCAATGCAAGGCAATGTGGTTGCAGTTGCAGAGCTCTGGGACTTGCAATTGCCACTGGTACATCAAAAGTACATCAAGTTGATGAAGCTAGGAGAGTGGTACATGGCTGGAAAAGTCTGTGGCCGGATTTTTGTCTCCATGGCCTGCTGTCTTACAACAACTGGGGTCCAGCACATATAATAGGTGGATGGGCCGCCCATCCACCACCTTTGCATAATCAGGGAAATAGTACTCCAGTTAGCCAGCTGTGAGAGTTGTTGGTAGCAGTTGCAGCTGATAAGGGACTCCCTATCCAAGCCCATAGATTGTAGCTCATCATTAGTTAACGTTATTGGTCTCCATGTCATCTTCATATTTGGGCTTGAGTCTGTGTTGGTGTTTGTCTTTATCTTCACCAGTACCAATATCCTTCATATCCTGGCTGTGCACAGTCCCACATGTCACAGGGTGTTTTGTGAGCATACTCATGAACATCACTTTCATCAAGATTTAGCTTGAGAATAGCTCTATACAGTTTTTGTAAGCTTTTGTAGTTGGAGTCCGAGTTGAATTCAAAGAGCCTTAATGGCTATGCTAGTGCACATAGGTGCAGGTTCAGATGCAGTGTTTGAGATGGGAGAGAGCTGAGATGGGTGATACATTGGTGTTGAAATAGAAAAAGCAGTGCATTGTGCATAGTAGCACCATCATGAACAGTCACAAAGTGCTCATCATCAGCAAAAAAATTACCAAGGTAATTTTTGTTCCCTTCAAGTAAAATATTCCAAAAGGACCTTCCTTTTTCAAGAAGCTCCTTTTAAAACTTGTCTCTTAAGGTCTTGGCCATCAGGCACCAGGAAAGGTTGATGAAGGGAAATACTTAAGGCACTGGGCAATGTGATAACAACATTTTGGCATGTGATGCCCAGCACATGGGTGTTGGATGGATGCTGGCATCCTTTAGATAAGTAAGTTGAGGGTGGACATTGAATATTAAACAGTGATCACCAAAATGAGTGCGTGAGCACCTATACACCTTGTTTTCATCTCAAAAAAGACTTTTATCTTGTTCATCTCCCTACATCCATTCTGTAGCTCAAGCAAGTAGATTGTGAGTGGTGGTCTACTATGTTGGCAACTGCCCTTGAACATACTGCCTCTTGGACACACCAACAACGCATGGAAGAGGTAGAAAAAGTTTGTTTTATGGACTACTATTCAAAAGGAGACTTCTCTATAAGAACTCCTTTGAACTAAAATGTGTCTTTGAGGGCAAAATGATTATGAAAGCTCTCAATATTCATCATGAGGCCATCAAGACTAATGGCACTTAACTTTTGCACTACCTTGCTTCAAACTGATACAAAAGAGTGTTCATAGGTGCTATTGCAATGGCATCAAAAATGGTGACTTGATAGTGTTTTTTTTGTGTTTCTAATCTTATAGTTCTAAAATGCACTTTAATGCTGTTTGTGAGATTTGACAAGCCCACTGAGGTGTTAACCAAAGCTGCCCCACTTAATGCAACCCCTTCCAAGCATCATTAAAATATACAAAACCTTTCTTGTCAATCAGGAGACTGGTGTTGTCACCACTAGTAGGGCAAGCTATTTACAGGATTTACTCAAAAGATCAGCCTATAGGAAAGTTGTGGTGGAGTTTTACCAGGAAGCTGTACTTGAGATGATCTTGGTAGACATGTAATGTAGGCAAAGCTGCCTTTGCACTTATGATTATCATTCCCTTGTAAATACTCCATTTTATATCACAAAAAAAATTAGCCTATGTGCTAAGCTTAAATTTTACATGCTGAAAACCATGTGTACTTATATACTTATGCCTAAAAACAGGGTTAGACAGGTAATTTACTTTGGTCTAGCAAGGTGCTATGGGTACCCTATGGCCAATAAAGGTTGTTGAGATGACATACCTAGTACCAAATAAGTTCTAACTGATAGGACATGGACATGATTGTGACAAGCTGGATGAGTGGAGGAAGATAATGCATCAATTGATGTATCAGCCAACTTCATCCTACCTTGGAAGAGTCAGCATTTTGCATGGTCAGCTGCTGAACTACAGCTTAAAGTGACTTCAAAATAGATGACACGTCTTATTAACATGCTTACAATGTGTGATGTCACATGTCTTTGCTTACAAAGGTTTTACTTACATTTGATAGAAATATATACTGTTATAAATTGCAAATGTCACAAAGTCCATGGTATAATTTCACAAAGAACAAAAATCAAAACTCAAGACCCTCCTATACTATTTCCGCACATAGAAGAATGAAAAGGTGCTGCAAACTTGAACTAGGTCTAGACTGTGCCACTCTATGGCAGCATGGTTGGTATCTGCAGTAATGAATCCATGATTAGCTGCATGCAAACAGGAAAACAGTAGAACACACCATAGAATGTCATGATCACTTGCAACCATGACAAATGAGACAACCCATGTGGGCCTTTCAGCACCTCCACATGAGTACCCTTCTGATAAAAATGAAATCTGTGATGTTTGCTCACAGTACAAGGTATATGTAGATGGGGAATAGAATTTACTTACCACTGGCGGTGATGAACATCACAATCTCCACTGAGGCATCATCCATTTCCATGTTTTCATCAATGGAAATGAGATTTCTCATCACATTGTTGCATCTGTAAGCTGATACAGGATGAACTATGTAGTTTCCTGTGTGCATCAAGCATACATGTGCAGAAATACAACTTACTGGTAAGATGGGCTGCCCATACATCAGGACTGAGGATGCCATTGGAGGATGTAGTTGTGGTTATCATGGCTTGAAAGCTGCCTCTCCACATTTCTGCCTGCTGCACTTCCCATCCTGAGCTCGTGGTGTTGTACAAGGTGCAATAAGGCTATAATTTGTTCACCCCTACCCACTCAAACAAGGTAAGAGCCAGTAGAGCGTCCCAAGTCCTTGCATCCACCATGATTGGTGTCAGTAAAGGTGGTAAAGAGGTCAGGGGAGTGGGGGGTCAGGGCCAAGGACAAGAGCATAGTCTGACTCTGGTACACTGTGTTTCCCGCTAGCTTCAGTATTTCTCCATACACCAACTATGTTGCATGTTTGAGAGTGGGGGCTTCAAACTTTGTATTTGCTGCATGCTGGAATGGGCAATACACATCTGCTGACATGCCATTCACCATTCCCAACCTTTTTTACACTCAATACCCATCCTACACAGTGAGTGAAAGATGATTGGTATTCCAGGTGATATTTTCACAACTTGCCAGTGTAATCAATCCCCCTCTTCCCTCATCGGACTCATTTCCACTGCCATCCAGTCTTCCTTAGTCACCTCAGGCACCTTCCTCACTCCCTGCATGTCTCCCAAAGCAAACTCCTCCCTCTCCAGTGGCTGCAAGACCAGTCAGAACTATTGCAAAACAAAAAAGAAAAAAATCGTGACACTAAAAGCAATCTAGTTGTTGATAGCTTATTATTGGCTCACATCTCCATAATTGTGGAAAATGAGACAAAGCCACTGCCAAAGTATTTTATTAGTATTGAATATAGATGTTTTGAATAAACAAGAGAAAAAAATGTACATCAGTGTTTTTACAGGTCCAAGCAGTTGTTTTGTTTTAGTTTGCTAGGTCCCATCACTGCATGGGTCTGATTTTGATTCAGGTGCAGTAGCAATATTTGCATCAATAACAAATTTTTGAGAATGCTAGATAAGAGAATTCCTACTGAATGGTAAAAAAGGAGGAAGTGAACAAAAGTGGTCCATCAGGTTTATGAAGAAGTCAGAGGGGAAGAATGTGCCCCTGTCAATGTGTATGATAGGTAAACAACAAATTGTCCAAGCCATACTGGATGGCACAGCTGTAATTACATGCACTGAACAGATGGGTGATAAGAGACCCAAAAGCAGAAGTTGGAGGTCGAAGGAGCTTAGAGAACTTGGACAGAAGCCTGGCAAGAAGGCTCTCTGGGATCTCAAGGGTTATGTCATAATTTTAACATGGTTTATCAGCTCTCTTGACAGTAATAAGTAATATCTTGTGGACACTACACACCATCAAATATTAGTGCTTGATTTCCCTTCCAGGAGTGCTTATGCAGGCAACTTGATCAAAATATCTTGTCAAACCTTAAACATCAGTGTGACCTTCTTAATCACAGTCTGCATCCCCCCAGTGTACGGCTTTCACCTTCTGTAGACTGTTCTTTTGGCGCATCATGCTAGCTAGCCCGTATATAGCCCAAGTCAATGGTATCTTGAGGATCCACACCTTTTCTCTGTTCATGAAGTTCATGTTGAATGCCATTTACTTGGAAAATGTCATCAAATCCTTCTTCTGAGTACATACAGTATTTTCCTGTTTTATCCCAATAACCACAAGGTTGCATACTACCAGGGTGGCAGGAAATGGGGTACACCACAAGTGGGAGCATGTTGATATATTGTATCCCTAATTCTTGGGAAGTGCACTCAATTTTGATTGCAAGTCCCCCAACGTGGGAAACTCCCAGTTTCTTGAGGCTGCCTTAGATCAAGCATGCCAGTTCTATGACAATTCCAACCATTCAATCACCTGTGAGCCAGAAACATGTCTTGCTTTGTATCAATGCAGCACTGAGCTGATGTAAACAATTGCTATGCAATGGTGTGAGAGGGTGATAATTTTCCTGATGTTTTTATTCTAAACACCAAGAGGCCAAGAAAAAAAACCAGTACAAAATCAAAAGGTCAGTGCAGTTGATCCCAGGTGTCCAGCCATGCTAAAAACACCACTGTAAAGTAGATAAATGCCAACAAAATGCTTAGGTGGGCCATGTCATGCCAAGTTAGTGAAGATGTATCTTTTTCAATAATGGACTTAGATGATAATGACATGCACTATGGCAACTCTCAAAAAACCAAATCAGTTTTATTTACTGCAGGTCCAGATCCTTTCTAGTCTACTACTGTACATAACTCACACTTTTTGCCTCCAGGTGACAACAGAAGTACTATTTGTAGCAGCAATACTAATACAACAAACAAGTCATTTTTTAACATGTTATTATTTGATAGACTAAAGTTAGAATATACAATAGAGATCACTGTTCTTGTCAACAATTGCATTCACAATATTGGACAATGTTGCAAAAAAAATGGATTTCAAGTGCTTGACATTGCTTGCAATCATAATACAAGCACCCTGTTCCGATTAGTCCCCAAGCAAAAGCCAATTGCAATTAGTGAGTATAGTACATTGCAATCACTTGGTAAGCAGATTCCATGGGAGTTGAGGCTGAAGCAGCTCTTGTCCAATAGTATTGCAATTATCCTGCAGCCTAAGTTTGCGAGAGCAGCTTACAATGTAACCTCTGTCAGCCAAAGAGTGCTACAACTAGCTTGTATATGGTTTCAATCATCATGCAGTCAATAATTAGTGCTGCAAAAGCTTGAATAAGAAAACAAATTTAGAGAGGTACATTTAAAGCAGGGAAATACAAATGCAAGCCTATCCACTAGTGTTGATCTAATTGTTAGCATGGCTGCACCTCACATGATCTGCTAGGCCCCAAACATAGGCATTAAGCAGTCCAGCATTGTATTCTAACTGAGCCATTTTACCAATATGCCAGGGCTGTACTAATAGTTAGAGTAAAAATACCAAAAGAAAACCATATTATCATGTACATGAACATCACATTGGTTGCTGCATGCATGGCTTTCTACTTCAGCAAGCCAGCTGTACAGGCGCTCTGAAAATTTCAAGTCACTGAACACATTGCAGACATCTGAAATGTGTTTAACTTACAGCAGTCTGTTTTTCTTCATGTGATGCCAGTCTCTCATTCACCTGTTGTGCCTCCTTGAGGACTTGCTTCAGCACTTGTAAATTGTGCAGTAAACTTGTGGCAGCTGCAGTGTGAGCCTCACCCAATATTCAATGAGCACGCAATAAGAAGTCATCTCTATTCTGAAACAAAAAGTCAGTATATATATATGTCCATAAAAGTAGATCTACATTTTATTGTATGATTGACCTGGGCTGTATCCTTGATAAAGAACTGCAACTTGGTCTCTGATCTAGCATTACAGGTCTCACACACAGCCTCAGGGCTGAGGAACCATTCAGTGACTAAGGTCTGATACATTAGTTGTTCATGCTGACATCATCACTGAAAACATATAGCATCAACTTAGCTCCTCAGGGTTGGATATGATGGTGAGAGTCAAATTTGTCCAGCCACTATATATATATCCCTTTAGCAAGCTGTTTGTAGACATCTCCCACTTATTATGCTCAATTTCTACATACACTGTAGGCATTTGTTGTGCTGAGGTTGTTGCCCGCTTTGGCCAGATTGCGCAGCTTACCCAAAGCAACCGGCGGCGACGTTTGGCGCGAACGGCTGTAACCCTAATTCCCACGCTAAAGTAAACTTCCCACAGTCACCTTGATTTTAGTCTCGTCGCGTTTGCACAGCCATTAGCCCCTGTTTGCCGCCAGTCCAGGCGAGCATCTCATCCTCTTCCACTGCCCATCTTCTTGTCCACTTCTCCCACTGATCCTCATCTTCTTGCGTTCTACTTCTTCTTTGCTTCGCGTTCCACGTCTTCATTTTCCTCTTTCTCGCGTCCTCGATACAAAACTTTGACTCCTCTGGCTTCTATCCAAGACCTCGGCCTCAACCTCCGTCTTCTTTCCTGTCGTCCTCTGGCCTTCAGCACTTCAGCGCTCCGCTGCCACCCTCATCTTGCAGCCCCGTTCTCTCTATATGGCCTTCTTGCCATACTCAGCGCATTGTATCGCCGCCGAACACCCTCTATACGGCCACATGGGAGTCTCAGTGCCCCACCTTCTTTCTCCAGTCCTCGATCCAGCCCCTTCGGATCCTCGTACCCATGTACACATTTGTGGTGAGTACAGAGCCGCTCCTTGCCCTTTATACCAGTGTGTCTCCCATCTTGAGTAGGCTTGGTCTCTCCTCCCCCCTCCCCTCCCTTGCCTTATATCTCCATGCTCATTCCGTCAATATAATGTCACTGACATTCGCGCAGATAGCCAACGTCATTGGCCGCATACCCCAGCTCTCGCATGTGTCTTTGATGCAAGTGGTCATGTTCATGGACTGCTGCATCGAACTTCGCGATGACTTTGCCCTGGTTCAGCCTGCAAAGCGCAACACTATTGACGAGGCCCCACCCACTATCCCTCGCCCCCATATCCGGTGGTTATCCACCGTCACACGCATCACCATAGAGAACCTCGAATATCTATGGCTACTCCTCAAGGACTCGATATGGGTAATGCCTCGATCTTGGGAGCGTCAGCAGGACTTAGCGTCTATGTTTGAGGAGACTGGGTGGGAGTTGAAACTCCGTGAGTCTTCCATTATTTTCTCGTGGCTAGACATTTGACACTATATCAGCCCTCGTTTCAATTTATCCTCCTGCTCGCGTTTGTGACAGCGACGGCTGTCAGAAGAAGTCGGAAATGCGGACTCAGACCATCGGCGAGGCAGTAGCATTCACCATGGACTTTGGCGTCCAATATGCCAAGGTGGTGAACCTAACCTGCGAATGTGAGTTCTCCCGGTCTAAATGTTGCCATTCTTTCAGTTAATTGTGTCTCTACGTCAGCCTGTGGCCGCGTACACTGATGCAACTATGTCGTCGAAGACGCCTCGACACGCAAATACCACAAACAAATACCTGAATGGATTCAAGTTGACGAACATCACTACGTCGAGACTTGACTCGTGAACATGTGGACCCATCAGATGGTAGTATCTGCGTAAGTGCCGTACATGTTTTTCTGTTCCGGTTTGCTGATGGAGCCACAGGACATCTGCCACAAGCTGCACAAAACTCTACAATGTTTGCTTCGCCCGCAAAGGCGAATACCTTGCTAGCCACTACTACACACAAACACGCCTCTCTGCCGGCGATCTCAACGTCTCGTTCAGCCCCAACCTCAAATCTCAGCAGGTATGGAGTGCCTTCTACATCTACGCTCTGCTTTGCCACCACCACGCTCAGGGCACACGACTTGTGGTCCCGCACGAAGGCGAGCAGCACAAGTGCTTCAACGCAGCTATGAAGCAGCGTAACCTATACATCGTGAACAGCGGCCAGGACGAGTTGCCCCATTACTGTGACTTGTGTATGCGCATGTGGAGGAAGACTGACAGCACCGGCAAGGAAACAGGTTGTAAGTACTTCAATCTCTTGTTTTCGCTTCAACATATCTTATTAAAGCTAGATAAGTGCCAAATGGCTGTCTCGGACGGCATCACCATTGGCCACTACATATGCAAAACTTTCCGGTGCACAAAGGCGCCAATCAGCACTCGCGAGCCGTGGTGTGAACAGTGCAAGAAGGAAAACCTCGCCGATCTCTGCACCGTTGTGGGCTGCAACTGGCCCATCGTTATGACTGTTCAAACCAAGAAGACATGCGATGATGAGGAGCATCGCACGATGGAGGTTCAAAGTTCGGACCGCGCCAAGTTGATGTTCGCCCTCAAGAGCCGACTCGCTCGCAGCAGGACATCGCGTCCCGAAGCCACCGTTGACGACACGGCATTAGATGGTGGTGATGGGGGCATTCTCGATGACACCGTCGACTGGTTTGACCTTGACGAAGATGGAAACATCAACCACAAACCGACCGCTAACCCGACAAACATCGGTGTACCCGACGCAGGACCCAAACAGCTTGCTGAGGCAGGCGCCCATGCCAAGAAGCCCAAACGTATGAGAATTCTCCTCGGAAGACGTCGATCGTACTGCGAGGTGACCATCGTGCACCCTTGTGGTGTGATACTTGCTCGCAGCACTTTCTACGGTGCCGAGGCGGTTTCAAACGTCCTTGTGAGTAACATATGTTTATTCTAAATGCATACCACTCATGTTTCACCATAGATCATGGTTAAAAAGGTGTTCAGCCTCCCGGGAGCCCAGAAACCAGACTTCTGGGTATACGACACCGCTTGCGAAGCCAAGCAGCAAGCCATGGGCGACCCGTGGTGGGATGACGTCAGGATGGTAGTCGACGTATGGCATCTCTTGAACAAACATAAGACAACGCACGAGTTTTGCCAAAAACACTGCAACCCCGCCGCATTCCCTGAGCTGCTGAAGGACGAGGACGAGGGCAAGGGCAAGGGCAAGGGCTGGTGGTTCAACACCAGCGTTGCCGAGCAGATCAATGTCTGGCTTGGTTCCTTTCACGCCATTGTTCGTGAGATGTCTCCTGTTCGCTACAACTTTTTTCTAGATGAAATGGTTCGCCTTCATAATATAGAAGTGATAGCAAACTTGAAGGCTAAGGGACATCGTCCCAGGCACCCACCCATTCCCCCCTCTTAGTTTACTCTCTTGTTATTTTCTACAAAACAAATATATTGCCTTTGACATGAACATGACAACACGAATGCGAGTGCGATGCAAAACTACAACATAACTACATAACCACAACATGTAGACTAGTCTGTGTCGGTCCCCTCCTCCTCCTCTTCAAAGGTCAGCGTTGGCGGTGGTGGGGATTCGACCTTGATTGGCGGGGACATGGAGATCTCAAAGGGATTGTCCTGGGTACCGAGGCCACGACAATGTGATGAAAGCGAGGAAGACTTGATGTTCGAAGGGGTCTTGAACTTGACTCGCCCTGTCACCTTTGACCAGTTGCCCTGGCTGTTGTACTTTGCCTTGAGAAAGGCAACCTGTTCACTGTACTTGAGTGCGTTCCATCGTCGTTCGCTGTCATTGACCGTGTTCTTAACGTAGCGGACGCCAAACACCCGCCAAAAAGCCCGCTCGAAGCCCATAAAGGACATCTTGGAACTGCGAGCTAGCTTGAGGCCGTAGTGGATGTCGTAGGCGTGCCATGAACCCGGCCACCATGTACGGCCGACTGTCTTCACCTTGGCACAAACAAGGGCCGGTATCGAAGGCGGACGAGTGGTGTCGTCATTGATGTTGTCGAACTTGAGATGGCGAAACTCCTTGGGCAATGCGTCAACGTCGACAACATGTGAAGAAGATGCAGGGAGGAGCAAGGAGGAGCAAGGAGGCATAGAGGGGGAGGGGGATAGAGGAGTCGTCCTCCTGCGCTTTGCGGATGGGGGATTAGGACTTTCGACAGAGGAGGCCTCGTCCGACATGGAAGTCACAACGTCGGGCGACGACAGAGGGAAGTTGTATCTGGGGCGTTTGCAACGGTGACTGCGAGAGGCAACAAGATCGTCAGCGCGGTGGGGGTCCTTCATCTTGATGAAATCGTGCAAGTCCTGGCACCCGCTCGCTTGGACATGGGCCCACTTGAATATGAGAACGTTTTGAGCATTGTCCTCATCGTCATCGCTCTTGAGTTTTCATTGTTTCTTGAGGCGAATGTTCGCGTCGACACCGATGTTGACCCATTTCCTGAACCCGCGATTCCATGTCTAGATCGTGGTTGCATCAGCGCCGAGAGGAGCGAGGTTGTTGGCATATGAGGATGTGAGAAATGACTTGAGATTGAAGTACGGGTATTGCGGAAGTCCACGATTGCCCTTGAGACACGAGACCTGTGCATCGCCCGGCTGTAGCACAAGTTAGACTGGAAAGACAATGGAAACATTGAGAAATAAAACGTACAGTGTCATAGCACACAATGGTAGCTTTTCGGGTGTCGTCGTCATCCAGTTTGTCACGCATTTGCTCTTGTTGGATCCGCTTCGTGACAGCAGACTGCTCTGGGATGTCTTTCCAGTCCTCGAACCAAGCGTCTTCCATCTGTTGCGTGTATGGTTGTCCTGAGGCCGACTGTGGGGGGTTAGGTTGTGGTTGTGTTGGCTGTGTCAGCCGTGGAGGCTGGGTTGAAGAGAAAGAGAAAGGCTCAATAGAGGGAGGCAGCGGTGACAAAGGGAGAGGGGATGGCTCCGGTGATGGGGGGGAGAGAGGGCGTGCTAGAGGAGAAGGTAGTGGTGAGGGGGTAGGGAAAGGTTGCAAAGGGCAAAAAGGCTGCAACGACGCAAGAGCATGAGGCAGGGTCGACGCCAAAGTGACTGCATATGCATGCTGGCTCGCCTCAATGGCAGCAAGCAGCGATGAGTAGAGAGGTTGCTGGGGGGGCTCAAGCGGCATAGCCTGAGACGTCGCATACTCAGCGTCAAAGGGGCCTGTGGATGTCGACGGTAGGCCCGGGTCAGCATATGTTGGCACCAGCGTGGAGTCAGGCAGGGCTGAAGGCGAGAGCATTGAGGACGGCGTGCGCTCCCATGCCTTTCCCTTCCCTGACACCTTCTTCGCGAGGTCCTGATCGTGCCGATGGGAGAGGATAGGGCAGTCGTTGCCGAAAAGGCGACATTGCGAGTAGCACAGTTCGCGTTTGCAGCCCTTCACTGTCGATCCGGGGCAGTTAGCCTCTGTGCAGGCCTTCTTGCCAGATCTCCGAGTCTTGGGCTGGGGCTGAGATGGACCCATGGCTGACGCAGATGTTGATCCAGACGAGGTGAAGCCGTCGATGACTGCCAAGGCAGCGACAATAGAGGACGAGGACGGCAGCAGCGTGCTGCTTAGCCGTGCAATGTGGAGGATCCACAGATGGGCACTACCAAGGGGCCAGAAGTACCAGAAATCGTACTTCCCTGGTGGCCAGCCAAAGTGCGACTTGAAGCACTAAGGCTATAGTTAGAATACAAGAGGTATGAGTGAGATATAAGACGCACCTTGACATGGAAGCGACCCTGGTTAGGGGTGTCACCGATAACAACAGACAGCCTCAAGAGTGTGAGGCAGGTGCAGAAGCCGCACTGCACCATGCCGTCCTCGTGTACATGTGGCTCTTCAGCCCCGACAGGCATGTCGACGCTGGAGGGGGGGTATTGCGGATGAAAGGAGGGGAAGATAAGAAAGATAGTGGTGGGGATAGAGGAAGAGCGATTGGCCCCAGACTGCTTGCTCTATATACCTACCATTGGTGGCTGGCAGATTCCTTGGGGCGAACATATAAGGAATTGGAGTTCAGGCTGCCAGGCACGACACGAATGGGTCACGTGGGATTTATTTCTTAGGGTTTAGTCCTCAGGCCGCACCGTGCATCGCCGGTCGCGCCAACCTGTGGCGCCGGTTTCTTCTGAATTCCCGCGCGTCCTTGCTTTGGCACCTGTGGAATTAACAAAGAGATGCAGGTGCCCATTGGTAAGTTGCACAACTGATTACTGGTGCTGGGACATCACCCTTAACAATATGCATGGCCCATGGGTCACAATACCAGTCCTGCTTGAGCATTAACAACTGGCTGGATGTGCAAGGTAAAAGTGCTGAACAGGTTGCAGCAAGATGTCACAGGTGGTGCAGGGCAAACATTGTTGAGGCAGTGGTGCTGTACATGTGCTTGAGCAACACACATAGTGGAGCTAGGTTCAAGATAGCAAAGAGGGCAAAAGTGAAGGGGACAGGGCAAGAGCAGAGGTGATGGAAATAGGTTGATGACATGGTGACAGGTGTATGATCAGTCACAGGTGCAAGTTGGCAGGGTTATTTGCACTTATTTGAACCCATGGGCAGCCAGTTATATATGGGTACCTGCACTTTATTTTGTGCTCTTTCTTTCCTGTTCTTTCTTGCTTTTATGTCACTGCCATGGGCAGTACATTTTCTGCAAACAGAAAAAGTGGATAATATGGCCCAGAGGGTTTATATCAAACAGGAGTTGCCAGGCCACAGGCTGCCTGGCCCTGTAGACATGTGCTGTAGTCAACACATTTTCTCTGCAAGCCAGGTAGTCCACAGTAAATCTGGCAGCAAGCAGAGGCAGACCCAATTCTTGGTATAATGCAAGCCACACACAAAACATATGGAGATAGTACTGCTGTATAAATAATATGTCCATACATACTTTGAATGTCTGCTCACCACGCATATAAAACTGATGCTGCTATAATGACCATGACAGGATACTCTCTTGTGACTGCTACCTGACCTGAGAAAACATTAATTACACTGCTGGAAAACTAGTCCTAGAGCAAAGTTATTTTGCATTGCCCTGGTCAGCAGGAATAGCCTCATATTGATTGTTTTTTTGGCTTCTTTTTCTTCCCGTAAAATTTGGGTATAAGTTTTTGTGGCAATGGTGGACCCTCAGTCACCTCGCCAGTCACTGCATTCAGGACAGTATTGTTGAGGGCCTCTGAGAACTGGCTTCATACCTGTTGTAAACTCAGTCAACTTTTGTCCAATTAGTAAATTAATGCTTATTACCTCAAAGCTCATTTTTGTGCTTGACACAGTACTTTTTCCAATGTGAGGGGACACTGACATATGGACTCCAGTTGTTCTGACAGCAATCAACACATTGACCCTATTGCACATACCAGCACCCCCAGCTTCAGGAGAATTGGTAAGCCTTCTCTGCTCTAAGAGATGTAGATATTCACAGTCAATGTTTACCTGGCAAAGCTATACTATGACATTCTGGAGATGACCTTTGATCAGATGCTCCCATGCTACAAGGAGAATGCCCTGGGTGCTGGTTATTTCAGTATCAGATGTGATAATACCTGCTAGTTGAGTAGTATATATAATAGCAGAAACATGCAAGTAAAATCAGTGATTATGCCATGGCCATGCAGTCCCCAAAGCTAAGCCAGAGACATCCAGGAGGTCCAGTAAGCAATATGTGCTGCATCACTAGTAGTAAGCAAGCCACCAAAAACAAGGGATTTTTCAAAGAGTTGGTTTCCCACAGCAAACTGAGTAGCTGGCAAGCAAAAAAAAAGTTCTGTACATTCCAACTTGTTAACCATATTGGTGAGCATTTCCAGGTGTGGCAGCAAAGCACCAGCAATAGCTACACTTGGGTTGGAAATAGGGCTTGTGAATAATGCAAGTATTTCTTTGATGTTGTCTGATATTATTGATTCCCATAAATGCTGCTATTTTCCAAGCTGTGATTAGCAAAATGTGATTAGTAATATGATCTTTTACTGATAGTGTGTTGAAAAGAATTCATTACCTTGATCTACCAATGTGCTTTTGGATCATTTCATAGAGTGTCTACCAAATCATCAAGAAAGATAGGATATGCAAGGTCTTGTGGTGACTGGGCAGATGCATAGTGATTCACTTACCACCACTTTACAAAGGAATAGAGCTTGCCCAACAAGTTGTCAGTGTCAACAATGCAGACAAAATACCAAAAATTTCCAAGTAGGCAAGACCCTTTTTACCTAGTCAGATAATTGCATGTGTCAGCTTTACCAAATTACATATTTTTACTGTCACTTATTTGAGGTGAGCCAAAAGAACTTGTTGAGCACAGATAGCACAATATGGCATGTCATACATGAGTCAGCAATCAGTAGGCCACAGAAAATTAGGCTACTCTTCAGGTTTGACCCCCACAAGTTTCTGAATAGTGGTTGCACTGCATGTATTGTATTCAAATTTGACTTGTGGACCCAGCTTGCTTGCCGGTCCATCATACTGCAAGTAAATTGCAATCAGTTTTAGCAAGTATCACACCTGACTGTCACCGGAAAGAACACTTAATAAGTGTTCCACACCTGTTAAGCACAAAACACTTCCAAAGTGTCTTACCTGTGCTAAATGGGGACATTTTGCTAGGCCTGGGTCCTGTGGCATTTGGCTGTGGAGTGTTTTTTTTTTAGTGTACATCTAAATACAAGGTCCCTGATGCCATGATTCTGATTAGATTAAGTTAGTGATAATACAGATTAAGGCAAATAATGCTATTGGCACCCTCCCCAATGGCTGAGATCCCCGTTCTCCCACCCCCAACATTTTTGGTGGCAATGTTTGAGTGCTCCCCACCCTTTCCGCTCAGCTGGGCTCAGCTGGGTGGTCCCATCCCACTGTCCTGCCATCTCCACCCCTTTCCTTTCCTGCCCCTGTTCAAGTCCCTCCTCATCCTGCGACAACCGCTGGCAACCGCTGGCACCCTCTGGCCTTCTACTATCAGCACCCCTGTCATCTCCTGCCATTGCTGTCTCCCCCATCCTCTGTCCTCAAAAACATGCCAAAAAGGGCATGCCAGTTGTAAGTCCAACAAAGTTTGCTGCTGAACACATTGCTGACTGCTCATTTATTACCTTGTGACTTCCTTTCCTTCATCCTCCCCTTTGTTTTTGTTGTCCGCCCTCCCCACTCACTCCTTCCCTATGGCCTCAAAATGCAGGATCAAGTCCGTTTGAATGGAAGAGGACATCAACTTGCTCAAGGCCCAGGACTTGGGAGGAGCATGCACTGCCTCTATGACTTCCAAGACGAGGAGCATAGTATCAGTTAGGAAGGATGTAGAGAAGGGACAAGAAGCTCATCAGGAAGCCTTTGGTGGTATGTTTCTCATTATCTACGAAGGAACTAATCAGATGTTTGTCTAGGTATAACCTCAACATTATGCGCCCTCTATAATGACTTTGCTGTTGCGTCAGGTACACCACCCAACAAAAAGTTTGCAGCTCACAATGCTGTGTATCCCGGTAATAAAGACAACAGATTAATGTATGCATCAAATTAAGAAGGTGGGAACTGTGCACATGCTGCCGGGGAAATTGATGAAGGTATTCAAGCCACCCTCAAGGGTTTGTTTCTGAGGTGTGCTATTACTCTATATATGCTACTTCCTGGCTGAATAACCCTCAGGAATGACTCCTGCTAACAGCTGCAAATGCACTATGAAAGGAATGAATATGCAGACCACGAGTGGAACCACCAACACAACAAACTTGTTCATCAATATCTCAGATGGTTCTTGAATTCTTGTGATCAACCATTGCTTTCTGAAGACCCAACCCAGCACACCTTCTCAATCTGAGTCCTCTCAATCAACAGTATGTCAAATGTCTTTCTTTTTGAGGCTAACTACCATTGTATTCAGAATCAATCTTGCACATAGTGCTGCAGCACAATGAGGAGCTAGAAAACATAGCTCTGCTGCATTATGGCTTTCTAAGCAATGCTCCAGAGGTCCTCAAGACTGCCATTAACCTCTACATGCTGAAAGTATACTACTGTTTCCATTGATGGCACACTCACCTTGGTATCCAGCCTTTTGTGTGGATGCTGTGTGATATCAACAATGTAAGCAGCCCCTGACAATATATGATCCTGGCTAACTGGCTCACATAGATTGACTACTCAACCACCTTTTGAGAATCCTTCTTGAATGCATGCAACATTGATTTACATATTTTCTGCACGATTCACGGCTGCCTCCAATCAGTGATGAGATGCAATACACCCGACTGGTGCTCGCTAAATAGGTGCTCCTGTTGCTACTTTAAAGTACATCTTTTGTCTTGACCAGTGATTTATTTATATGTATATTTCTTTTGCAACTGAAAGATGAAGTACAGCTGTACCCAGCAGTACAGTATGCTGCAGATGGCAACATGTTTGTGTGTCGAGTTGAGTCAGCAGGCTCCACTGACTGCAGGGTCTTTAAGAGTGACTAATCAAAGAGCCTTGTGCATCTGCCGAGACAGCACTGCTGCAATTTTTAGATGGTGCTGCGGTTACTGGACGAGCCAGCAACCTGGGCAAAACATATATTTGGTAGACATACAGCTAGCGTAGCAAGTAAACAACCAAATGTAAGTAGAGCATAAGTAGCAAAACGTAGCTAGAAACAAGTCTCAAAACCTCTGACCCGTATTGCCTATTTGGAGGTTTTTTTTTTAAAAAAAAAAAAGTATGTAGAGAGGCAAATGAGAGTAGCGGTGGAAGGGGGTGGAGGAGGGGAGACAGTAGTGTTACTTAGCTAATAGAAAGGCATTCAAGAGAGCAGGATGCTTGCACATGTAAATCTTCCAAGTGTCGGAAGACCATTAGCCAACTGCCTGGATCCGTTCAGCGGGGATGCCGTCCTCCGCCATCGCTGTAGCACCCCCTGAGCGGAGTGGGTGACTGGCGATGGAAAGTGGGAAGAGGTCATGCAGGCGGTGCATAAACCAGGTGCGGGTTGGGAGGGAGCTGTTCTCCCGGACCCATAAATGGGGCTTAAATGGCCACTGTGTGTCATGCTTTTTGAGGTAAGCAAGGAAGGCATCGTGCGGCGTTGGCTGGAGGGTAGACGCCAACATGATAATTTTGTTGCCTTCAAAGGTTTTATTGGCCTTGTGTTGGGGGAGGTTAAAAGTGATGATTGAGGCTGAGACGGTAATGGTGTTGCGCATAGACAGTTTGCAGTGGTTGAGGAGGCTGTGCTGATCAGGCACCATGAGTTTGCTGGTGCACATGAGAGCGTAAAACCCAATGAGTAGCTGTGCAAGGAACAAACTGTCATCATAGGAGTCTTGGGGATAAAGCAAGTCAGCCGCAAGTTGGAGATGCTCTTGCGAGAGCGGCTCGGTCCAAGTTGAGGGCAATCCACACCAACAATGAAAACCTCAGAGGACCCTGACAATGAAGGGGTGCATCTGGATTACGCAGACCTCAGGGTAGAGATGTTCAAGCTGGTTGCATATGCCTGACAAGTAGGATGTGATTGACTTTGGGTGAATGTAGGTTTGCATAAACACTATGTATTTGGCGAATGTATCGGTGGTAGACTGAAACGGGAGGTGGTGAAGACAGCAGAAATTGAGGTACAAGTTGAGTGCAGACATGTATGCAAGCATGGTGGATGGGTCAACAGTGTATCCTAAAGTAACAGCCACTTCATGGTTGACATGACCTGGGTGCGGGACGTTTGGCCATCACTGCGAGGCGCACCTGCCAGATCCAATGGGAGCGCAAAGGTCTGGATGTTAAATCCAGGACAGAGGTATGCTGCCTTGGCAAACTTGTGGCGTGACACCGCATCTGCTACCACATTATCCTCCAACGTGATCCACTTCACCCGTAGATCCCATTGCTTCTCAATGAGTACATCCACGGCAGCTTTAATGAGACTGTTGTAAGCGGGTTTGGCTGCAAGCGTGGAGTAGAGTTGGACTGTGTTCTGGTTATCGCAATAAATGAGCAAGCAGGAACCATCCAGAATGACAGTCAGGAGCAGTCGCAAGGCACACAGCACACCAAGCACTTCCCAGTAGAATATGGGCCTGCTTTCTCCCATGACATCTGCATAGAAAGCTCCTGCAATAACAGGGAACCAGACACCTATTCCCCTGAGCGATGCATCCATGAAAACAACAACAGCCGACTTGTATGCTGTGCAATCCCAACAGATGGAGTCAAAGAAAAAGACACCTGAAAGTGTACGTAGATGCCTGAGCCCCCAAATGGAGGTCATCCATGGTTGCTTTGTTAATCCAGACCATAGCATTGGGCAGATTCTTCCCCTCCAGCTTGTGGTACAGAGCGGACAGGGATGGACGGATGGGTGGGAAGACATTAAGGGACCATTGATGTACCCCATCAATTGCTGACACTTGCGTACGGTTGGACGCTGTCCTATGCAGGCAAAGCTCTCGATAGTCTGTATGAGGACCTCCCGCTTGTTGTCTGGCAGAGACACTGACATGTTGATGACATTGACCAAGAAACCGATGATGGTGAGCGTGCTGCCATGTATCTGCTTGGCCTCCTCATGAGGCATCCATGTCTCATCCCATAACTCCAGAGTCAACACTTGCCCCACGGGAAAAACACGAGCGTAGGGCACATAATAACACACAGACAGAGGGCGTTCAGCTCCGTGGTCATTTTCTACATAAAGAAAGGCTGCCCGGACATGCTGACAATGAACCGTGAGCCACAACATGAGCAACATGTACACATGCCATAAACACCCAGCCACGCGCCCGCCAAAGCAATTGCACCAGTCAATGTAGTGGTTGGTTCAAGCCGAGCATAACGACCTGTTGTATTTGCCAATACAGGTGCATCAGAATCAGGCAATAAGCACTCTTGACGTCTGACTTGTATTGTCGGAAAACTGGAAAGGGGCGTTCTGACGCAAAAGCAGAAAAGCCGTTGCCAACGCGTCGAATTGGCCACTCCTTCGTTGCAACAGCATTTTAATACTGTCAAAATGGCATAAACATGGCATCAGAACACATTCCGATTGGTTCATTGCCAGTGTAAACGGGTCACAATGGCGTTGGGACGGGGTTTGGATGGCGTTCGGAAGGCGTCTGTACCCTTGCTGCAGTTGCCAACACGTCAAAATGGGTAGCGGAACATAATGATGCGTCCAGACACATCCATACGGGTTTCAGGTTTTTCCGACATATAGTGTTGGCACCTCGTTTGGGTGCTCTCTCCTCATCTCCCTGAGTGCAAAGGCTAAGTCATGGACAGTACTGAGCATCATCCCTGCAATGTTGGCATGGTCGATGTGGGAGTTTGGAGCATACAGATCCTTGCTCTGGTCCATAACCAGGCAAAATTTGTTGGAGTTGGGCTTCGGCACAACATGAATGGGTGAGCTGTACATGCCTGGCAGCAAGTTGGCCCCGAACAAAGGGGAGAATCTTCCTAGTTGGATTTCCTTGTCAATCTGCATTTGCAGAAACTCCCTCTCTGGCTCGTCAATCACTGCCCGCTGCGACTGGTCCCAAGTAGAAGGGTAAGAGTCAGGTGGACTATGAGCAAATGGCCAAATTCCAGTACAGAAACCACTGCATGCAGAGGAGACAAAGGATTGGTTTGGATGTGCAGCCAAAAGAAATTCGAAGCAATCAACGTCTATTGGCAAGATAATGCAGAAGAGATCTGGGTTTTGCTGTATTGCAGAAGTAACAACCGAATCTTGTAACATAGAGAGAGGAAGACACGGAAGGGGCTCAGCTGTCTCAGTCCATAGAGCTGTTTTACTAGTGTAATCAGATGTGCGTGAGCAGATGAGACCCTGTCGTGCTATGGGGCCAGCGTCATTGACAATCCATCCTTCACTACTTGGACTTCCCACACTCAGTTTGGGGGCGAGAACCCCCACAGCGGCTGCAGGCATGTCAGAAGACACAGCTCAACTTGCTTGAACAGGCATTATGGTTATAGTGGTGGCACACCTCGTCGGCCCATCACTTGTGACTTGACCCACTGGATCCACCAACATTGGGCTGCCCAAGAGAGACGGCAGCAGCAGCTGCCCCAATTGTGCTGAGATGCAAGATGCGGACTGACTCAAAGGCAGCATAGTCATTGAGAGCAAGGTGGTGCTGCTGTCCGACAAGGTTTCAGACAGTGCAGTCGTAGGCAGCCACTTGCGGGTGAGCAGCAGAGATAGTAGAGTTGAATAGCTGGCTAATGTGCCGCAGGTAGTTGGTGAGCTCTGCGAGGTGCCAGGGAAAGACAAATTTGTAGGCGTTGATAGTGTAAGTCTGTACCGTGATCCATGGCCTGTGTTGGGTGATGGTTTGCAGCTTGTCAGAGCCCTTGAGCATGAGCTCAAGGATGTTACCAATGTCCGTGACATGCTGGTTGCTGACGGCGCTTGAGTTGATGCTAGCGCTGACAATGTCAAGGTTAACAGAGGCACCCTGTATGATGTTGAGCCACTCTGTGCTCGGGAAGAAGGGAGCCTCCACAGTGTTGATGATTGACAATTGGACCCGCTTGGGCTTGAAGGACTAGACACCGTAGAGGTGTAGGGTTTTTGTGCACCCCTGCTTGGGCGTGAGCATGAGGTAGTGAGGGTTGAACGGTCGGTGCCAATGGCAGGTGGACGTAGGGTTGTCTTCTTCGTCTCTGTCTTGTCCAACTCCATCATTGGAGCTATCGTCATTGGCCGCTCTCCTCTGTACTCATTGCTGATGTCTACCTCTTCCACCTCTGGCTGAACTGCCATCCTCTCCTCTAGCATGACTCCTAGCCTCCCCCAAAGATCAGTCAGCATCTGCTCCACTACAGTGCTCCAACTGCTTTGCCTGTGACTCATCCTCCTCAAGGAGTGATGGCACGTTGCTTCCCTCGTTTGACAGTGGCCAAATGCGACTGCTCATGTTGGTCGAGGATCTTGTTGTATTTGTTGTAGAGGTGCCTCCGATCAAGGGCAGGGAGTTGAGCCTCCTCAGAAGTGAGGTTTTGAGGAGTTGCTGGCCTGCATCAAACTTTTGCTTGATCTGACCGGTAGAATAGAGGTCAGTGATCCCTGTGGATAGCCTGGAGAGCAGACTCCGCAGCTTCAATTTCTTCTGGTGCAGTTTGTGAGGAGCTCAGACTATTTTGTCCAGACATGGGGCTGAGGTTCGATGGGAGGAACAACTAAGTAGCACAAAGAGATGCTGGCAAGACACCAGAGTGAGCAAAGCAGCCAATCTCTGGGGCCAATATTGATACGTACCTGGCAAGACGCAGGGGTGAATGAAGCAGCACCAACCCAGCGTCTTGCCCACCAGATATTTGAGGTTCAATTTGGGACTCCTATGTTGTGCTCATAGGAGTTGTGCCTTAGTGAGGTTTTCATCTGATGTTCCCCAAAATGCGACATGCAGAGGACATTGAGTGGGTGCACCCGCTGTGCAGGCAAGAGCGGGTCTGCAGCGGCAGTGAGCCCACATGGTCTGCATACAGGGAGAGTTGCATGCGCGGCACGTGAGACAGTGTGTTCAGTTCACCAAAATTGCGGGCTTGATTAGACTAGTGTAAACAGGTTTAAACCCGACTATTTCATCCCATGGAAAGAGGTTGATGTCTACAAAGATGAAATTTGTGGCTGTAAGCAGCCCTTGGGTTGACCTGTCAAAGTGCCTCCTGCTAACCCTAACTTGGATAACAACACATTATTTATTGCATTTGTTTTTGACATAGCTGGGCTTTGGCCTTATCTATTATGTAAGCAGGCAAGTGACCAAGCATGTGATGGGTCTGGACTATGACATCATATGATGCAAGGACCACACAATATGGCATGCTTGTATTACTAAGTACTTTGTATTCCTAATATGGCAGGAGCTCTACCTTTGGATACATAGTCTATGTGCAGCTGCCCAGTAGTATATAAAGACTGCAATCAATGACTCAGAACTCCAAGAAAGTTCTTTTGGGATTTTTCCTTAGCTCTGTTTATAAACCTAAATCTCAGGTCCTTCCCTTGAGGCATCTACTTCAGCTCAAGCCTCATCTAGGGTTAGGGTTAGTCTTTCTCACTCATCATCATTTTTTGTTTGTGTGTGCAGTGACTCCCCTAGTTAAGGATTGCTCACATGATCCAGATATTTACAAGAAGGACAACTTTGATGACAATGGCAACCAGATGGGTTGATGCACATTGGACTTCCGTGTCAGCAGACCAGATGGTCCCAAGAAGACGCTTGACATATACAAGACCACTGATATCTTTGTCTTTGCATGCAGGCATAGCCTTATGCAGAAAGTGTGTGAGATGGTTTGCAGTGGTGAAATGTGAGTTGGCCATTTTTCTATGTTGCTGCTAATCTAACATTGTTTAGTGTTAAATACAGACTAGCTACAGTCATCCATCTACTCAATGTGTACAGTGACAACATTGACCTTGGACAGGACATGGGCTGTGCCTTCAGCAAGACTGCATTCTCAAGCCCTCTCCTTTGCAACAAAGTGCACAATCAGAACCTCAAGATATGCGTCAATGTATGTCATGGGTACGTGCACAGTTGCCTTTGCCAGCTCACGTACCATCCCTTGTACATTCCTGGTGTTGGACTGTTGGACCTTAAGCAGATGAAGTGCATCTTCTCCGCATCAAATTCTGCCACGTAGATCATCTGATATGTGTCAATGTTCCATTTCATTCAGGGCCTCAATCTCCATTTCCAGCAGTGGGATGAGGACAGATATGCCAAACTCAGTAAGTATTGAATCACTTGATCTGCATCACTAACACCTTTTTAGGCAGTTTTTTTTAATACAACAAGTATCAACAGGCACTCCAGATCATCACCAAGTATGCCCCTGAGGTTGAGGCTATGTGTTAGCAGCTCAACATTACAGCTGCCAAGATTGGCACATGGCTGAAGCTTGAGTGCTTGTTCCTGACAAACCTCAAAGAAGTGCCAAATGAACAAATGCTTGGTGCTGTAAATTCTGTGCCTGCCTGGAAGTATGCAGAATGTTCAAGCTAAGCTCTGCTAGGGATACCGTGTCTTGGAACACTAGCGTAAGGACTTGGAGGGGAAGTGTAGGGTAAGTAGTTGACTGTAGCAACATGGAGGGGATGGGAACAATACCAGAGGACTGGCGTGTAGAGAACAAAGGTGTTGTAAGTCTCTTCATTCACAGTTTGTAATTATGCTTTGACTGCAGTTGCAGGGACACCTAATTTTGTTTATATGTTGTAACATCACACTCACTTGTATTATGTAATGTAATACGCACTTTTTTTGCTGTCTTGCAATTTTTGTCTGTCTCACTTCCATTGACCTTAGCCATGTTGCTCCTAGCAGATCTACCCTACAACTCAAGTGACACGACCTAAGTGAACAACCAAGCAGATTCCAGAGGGTATCCGGCAGTTTAGAACACTCATGGAAGATATACACAACCTTTGCCAACGACCTCTGTTGGACATCAGGTGGATATGTGATACACATCACAGGTATGTACTATATATGAAACAACTATACATAGCTGACCTTTTGTTAGGACTCAGGATTGGGTGGCCATCCAGGTGTACATGAGAGTAGGACAGGAACCTTGCAACAAGGTCAAAGCCAACAGATACTCAGTGTTCATCAAAGATGAGTATGCAACATGTGTTTCCAATAGTAGTAAGCCATTTCTGGGTCTAAGTCCTTGTGTCCACTAAGATTCATGCAAGGGTATTTTTTCTGACTCCAGTTCCATGATGGACATCTTGCACGAGATGGTGACAGCCTGGCACACTCTGTTGCTGGAGGAGAAGGTGGCTTGGACCAAATGCTCTCAACAAAGCCAAGAAGAGGCTCGCCGCAAAGCCAGCCAAATGAACAAGCCAAGCAAGCAATTCATGTGAGTCCAGCCACATGTCAGTAACACTGTTGACACCATGTTCAAGAAATAAATTGATCCATTGGTACGCAGCCTTACTTCTTGTACTTATGATACTTGCTAATATATTTAGTAGGTTGCTGAAATCACCCAAAACACAAGCTGCAACATGCTATACCTGGTCACTCATGACAAGGTAACATATTAATACAGGCCTTGGAACTTTATATCACTGCACCTCAAAGATGTGTGCTTTTGTCTATTCAAGGTGACCCTGGAGGAGATGACTATGCATCTGGATGTCTATGTCACAGGTGGCTTGGCTGGAGTATTGCGGATCACAAAGGAGAAATAGAGTACTATGCACAGGAAGGCAGGAGATGGTTTTGAATGGCTATTGTGAGTACCCAAGTTTCTATTCCCTTGCTTGCAGCTAACTATATAAAATAGGAAAAATACTACAAACCCGTGGTATCCTGCTGGAGAAATTCCCGTGCTGGATAGAGTGGGCTAACTACAACAAGTTGGTCCTCAACTATGGGGTTGAGCTCCACAGATTCCCAGGGGGCATCATCAAGAACCCCAACAACATTACCACCTGCACCCTCCTGAGCAAAATAGAGGCGACCCTCAGGGAGGGTGAGTGCTACTGGTGTAAGCTTGATTCGGGAAAGTGGGATAAACTCAAGAAGGTGGAGAATTAGCACATCCTTGTGAAGTGGCTGTCTGGTGGTGAGACTATGAACAGGGAAAAATGGATGAAGACAGCTCATCCCACAAGGCAGCTATCTCCATTTCTGTTTCTGTTTCTGTTCCCATCCCCTGTCCTCTTCTTCACCTTCACCTTCACCAGCCTTGTTCTTGATGCCAGCCCTGCTCCCCCCATACCCTTCTCCAATGTTGTTGCTATCACATGCGCCCATGTCCTCTCCGCATGTTGCATCCTCTCTGCATGTTGCACCCTTTCCACACTTTGCACTGGGCATGCTATTGTTGTCACCTTTTCCAGCACAGTCTACACTCTTCATGGTGCCCCTGTCCCCTATATCTTCACCATCATCATCAGCATTTTCCATGTACCTGTATCAATTGTTCACAACTCCACATATGAACTATATCTCACAGTTACAACTTGACACCATGTATACCGTTTCTCCAAGCCAGGCCTAGACCAGACTCCTAACCAGTTGGTCAGACAGGATGATGTGGTGCTGGAATTGCCTTTTTTGGACCAAGTTCCAAGGTCATTGATCTGACTGACTGGCAACACTTGCCTTGCCAAGATTTTCCCATCTACTAAGTTCCCCTTAAATAGCTGTCATTTGGCAGGTGGAAAATTTTTGGCAGGGGCAAGTGTTGCCAGCTGGTCAGACAACTGACTTGGGAACTTGTTCTAAAAAAGGCAATCACCACACCAAGTCAGTCCATCTGACTGGCTTGTTAATAGCCTGGCCCTTGACCTGGACATGTTATCAACATTGCCTCAGACCAGACCTTTAACAGCTAGTGGCTACTTTAGTGACCTTTTTAATAGTACATACAAATAGTCTATACATGTTATAAATACTCTCAGCTCATTATGATAGAAGCAATAGTAGTCTAATCCTTATAAATGTTAATGAACTTTGAATAGAAGCCATCATCCAGTAAATTATAAGCAATCAAATTATGGTCTGACAGACTTAGAGAAAAATTTCCAGATCAATCATGTGACTGGCTTCCAGGTCCAGACATTATCCCAAATGAATACTGGAAACCTCTGGAATTGTGAGTCTATATGGCTTATACCTTACAAAGCTTATGATATCACATCTTTATACATTATGTTTATATTACATGCAATGCCGGGGAGGTGGGAGATGGCAGGAGATGGCAGGGAGGGACTTGAACAGGGGCAGGAGAGGAAAGGGGTGGGGACTGCAGGACAGAACAACCAAGCTGAATTCAGCTGAGCAGAAAGGGTGGGGAGCGCTCAAACATTGTCATTGAAAATGTTGGGGGTGGAAGAATGGGGATCTCAGCTGTTGGGGAGGGTGCCAATAGCATTATCTGCCTTAATCTGTATTATCACTAACTTAATCTAATCAGAATCATGGCATCAGGGACCTTGTTTAGATATACACTAAAATAGAAACATTCTGCCACCAAATGCCCATGGGACCCAGGCCTAGCAAAATATCCCTATTTAACACAAGTAAAACACTTTAGAAGTGTCTTGTGCTTAACAGGCTTGGACCACTTATTAAATGTCCTTTCCAGTGACAGTCAGGTGAGTATCACAGAAAACAACCTGTTTGGCAATATGAGAAATATTACTATTTTCACAAATGCTGCAGTGTCAGTCTATTGAAAAAGGCATTTTGATTACTGTGGACACAATGAAAAAGGACCCAAAGACTTTTTTGGACCACATACCATGATATCTACTGTGTCTCCTACATTGGATATATGGCTGTTCCATATGGTTATCTCCAATAGAAAATTGTGAATGTCAGATTTATATGATGCAGGGAAAGAGGGCAGGGGTGTTGCCATGATAAGTGCCTCCTGTTTGTTAGGGGAGCTTTTGAATGCATTGCCTAGCTTGTAGGTGCTGTTATTGTCTTGGTACTGCATGGTGATATATGCATCAGAGCAGTGTTTGGTTTCAGAGATCAAGCAGCTGGCAAGATGTAAGAGCAGAAATTAAACTTAGTTTCCTGTTCTAGATGAGATACATCAGTTACAATAAGATACAAACATTGAGAGTTGATCTTTGTAGCAAGCTCATCATCACATTCACCATTCAACAGTCTCAGAGGCAATGGTTTAAGTGCTACTTTCACTGAGGGCTTTGAAAACAGCATGATCTCAGTGAGTCATGTGCTTACCAGCATTCATCTCCATTTGTCTCTGCACGCAACATGGCTAGACAGCATGTTTTTAGAGTTCTGATCACACAATATTACAGACACCAAAAGCTACCAGGTTTCCTTGCACAGAAGCTTTTTGTTTGGTCTCTGAGCTTAAGGGTCTTGAAGAGAAAATCAGGACTTTGACATAAATTTTTTGCACTTGTGTGTTTTTGCTGACATATACATTATCATATAGTGCCATGCTTAGAGCTGGTACAACACTCCCTAAGCCTACAGCTGACACCAACAAGTATGTCAAGGTAGAACTGGATCTGGTATTTGGCCTGCTTTTTGAGACTTCACTGTATCCCAATATGGCCAGCTTTGTCCATTTCCATGAGCCAAAAAATGTGGACAAAGTCTAGATAAGAGAAGGAGTGCAAAGCACAAAAGAACTCAACTGCCAATGCAAACAATATTGCTGACAAAGATGATACAAGTAGCAACAATGGCAACAGTACCCACAATAACAAGACCACCACCAATGCAAACATCAACACCAACAATCCAGAGCTCATCAGCATTGTCACAAATGTCAGCTGGACACAATGCACAAACATGTTGACCACATTCCATGCATTTTGTGAGGTTGGTGGTCTCCCTACCACATGGTTGAAACTCAAGGTCAACTTCAGTCAGTTGTTCTACTGGACCATGCAGATGTTGCCTCCTGCCTTTGCATTGCCCCAAACATCTGGAAGATCAAAAAGTTTGCAAGTGACAACTATTTGCAGTGGTACAAGTACCACATCCTTGATTACCACAAAGGCAAACCATCTGGAGGCTTAACTCAGGTGAGTAGCCCATCTTCCAATTGTAATGTACTTACATCATGCAACTGCTAGTCCACTCTACCTCCCTCTCCACCAGTTATAACTCAGGCAGCTATTCCCAGGCCTGCAAGCAACTCAACATCTGCTCCTGCTGAAGCTCCTCCAAACACTCCAATGCATGCTTCAGCTGAAGCTCCCATGAAATTTTCAAGCCTTGGCTCCACTGAAGTACCCACAAACATGAAAGCTCCTGCATGTATAGAGCACATGAATATTTGTATAGAGTAAGTTGCTCTTATATACTGATTATTGTATCTTATTTATTTATATATGGATAGCAACAATGAGGACGATGAAGGTGACTCTGCAATGCAGGTCAGCTCAACCACGCAATTGGCTTCAATACAACTATACCTAGGGTTCAACCCAAAACAACTTAGCCTACTACATCTATCAAAACACCATTCACAGCTGCTTCTGGTGAATTCCTCCAAGTATCAACAGTGCTGTACCTCTTGCAACCAACTCCAGCCTGCCTGCAGCTGCTGTAATCTGGTTGAAAGCTGTTACTGTTGATTCAGAGCTGACTGCCAAGAAGTGGGGCTGCCAGACAAAGCCAATCAACAAATCCAAGGCTATGAGCGGGTGGTGAGTGCATTTTTGAGTTCTATTCTACTATTAACTCATTGGTGCAGGTTATATTGCCAGTTCCTCTTGTAGAGAAGGACCAGAACCTCACAAAGCCCATGATCAAAGTAGTCTGGAACAAGCTCTTGTAGGAGGAGAAAAAAGTACATTCAATTTCATTGTTGTGTTTGTATTGAGAATTCTGTATCTAGCAATGAGAGCTCTACTGGAAACAATTGCTTCCCAAGGATGCAAACAGCATTTTTATCCTCTCCAAGAGATCTCACATGCCCAGGCTCACTGTCTGAATAATCTTAACATGCTTTTTCCTTGTATGCTCTGTTTTGATCTGTTTTGTGAATCTGGATATGTAAACCAGACAGGTTCTCTATTTTTCTTGGCAATCTCAGCTGGTTCTGGTCTGTGCTTTTTTATTGGCTCATTGTTTATTTGCTCTGAGACTACATCAATGTTAAGGTTTTGGTACAGCTCTATTCTGGTCTATACAGGGCAATGCAATCTGTGTATGTATCAGGCTGCTTCAGGATATGCAGGCCAGGTCTCCAAGTATGTCCGGTCAGCAGATGGGTCAAACACCCGAGGATGTCGGGGGCAGTGGTGACCGGCGGTCGACCAACCTAGTCCTGCCAGCCGCTTTACCTACCAGCTGGGTAGCCTGGTAGGTGACCTCATACAGGTCTGTGTTGAGGCTGCCGCCACTCTGGTCTGGGGGGACCTGCCCCTGGTGTGTGCATGGGTATGCCAACCACCACCAGGTCGAGGCTGCCATGCCCCAGGAGGTAACACCCACTGGCCAAGGTATCCAGTAGGTGTCAGGACAGCCCTACGCCAGTAAGCATACCATTCCGGATAGGGTACCCAGTAGGTGTTGAGATGGGCCTAGGCCAGTAGGCATACCATTCCGGCTAGGGTATCCAGTAGGTGTCAGGACAGCCCTAGGGTAGTAGGCATACCATTCTGGCTAGGGTATCTACTCCATGTCAGCATTCCAGGACAGCCATGGTACCACAGGAGAAGCGCTCCAGGTGGTGCATGCAGTGTATGTCAGGGCAGCCCTATGACTCCAGGAGAAGGTTCTGGATTGGGCATTTGGTGGATCTCAGAGCGGCCTGTGGATGGCAGGGGAGGGACTCCCAAGAGGGATGCCCGGCCCATGTCAAGATGACCATAGCAGTAGGGAAGGAGGCTCTGGCCAGGCCTATGTAGCCAGTGTCAGATGAGTGATGGGACCTGAGGTGAATTCTTCTGGATAGCCCATTTAGCCTTAGCTCAGTAGTGAGTCAACCCAATGAAAGCTCAAATAAGCTGCATGCATATATTGGTGTGGTTGGTGCATGTTAAGAGCCAGCATATACTGGGTCAGGATGATACCCATCATATCTGGAGCCAGGTATGTTAGAGCAACCAGCCGGTATTGAGTACATGTATCTAATGGTCATGGCTTATTAGTATATGAGATAGTAATGTAGATGACCAAGGCTTTACAGTTAACATGGCTATTGCATGCATATGAGGTACTGAGGTGCCTCCGGAAGCACTTAGACCTGACATGATCTTCAGTATGGAATATGTATCATTAGGATGCTGAGTTCCCACAAAGAGCCCTCCTGTACACAGCTACTCATCTCACATACCGGCCTGAGGCCAGCCAAAATCTCAATCTCTCACAGTAGGCACAGCTAATGTTGACTCCGGAAGGTATCAGAAACAGATGTATGTAACATCAATACTGTAGTGGTGAATAGCAAGATATTACAGTGTCATTACTGCCATGATGAACAATAGCAACAGCTTGCTTGACCGGAACTGGCTGTATGCAAGGAACTTGTATTGAAGGACTTGTGGTCATGCTGGCTGGAAAAGTGCTAGCTCACTTAAAAACATATGCAACAGGACACAGATTAAACTTTATCACACACTGTTAGTTATATGAAACACTTCACAATTGATTAGTAGACTACTAGTGCTCTATTTGACATGTAGGATGGTAACATAGATCATTTAACTACAGCTCTGGAAGATTGAGGGGGAAAATACCTAGCAGCGAGCAAGGGCGTCAGTCAGTCTGGTCAATGCCTCCAGCTGGGCATCGACCTCTGCTGCTTCAGCTGCATCAAGTTGCGCTTGGTCAATGGTGTTGGCCTCCTCTGGCTGCTCTTTATCTTCCTCCTCCTGGTCTGTCTCTCCATCTGTGTCCTTGTCTCCAGTGTCTGGTACCAGAGCGTCTTTTGGAACCCACTCCTCGTCATCAGAATCTGACAAAGGTAAGATGGGAAAGAGGAGCAGTGAACAAATCCAGCTTACTGAGTTTGATGTACTCGCACTCCTTGGGAGGTTCACAGGGCAGACAGTACGTCATGCTTCCTGAGGGGCCAGCCACCGCACTGGCTGAGGTACCGGTGTCGGAAGTTTTCGCCAGCATTGTCTTCTTGGATGGTGCAGACCCGAGGCCGTAGCGAGTGGCGGTGGCATTGTACTGGGGTTGCATTGCGTTGTGGGACTTGGGGAGATTTCACTTGGTCTTCTTTGCCTTGCACCAGGTACAGGCCTGGTTGTTGATCTGGATGCACCATGCCTGATTGTGGCCCCTGCACAGGGTGCACTGGTTGTCACTGACGAAGATGGTCTCCGGGGGGTCCTCATCACTGGGCATGGGCGGAGGCGGCAGTCCGTGTACTCTCGCCGGGTTTTCTGCCTTCTTCTTGCCCTTGGCGCTCCCGCTGCCGGTCACTTTCACACCCTTCCCGCCCTTGCTTCCCTTCCCACCCTTGCTGCCCTGCCCACCACTTGCCTTCCTGCTGCCCTCACCACCACCCTCACCACCTGCTGCCCGCTCTGTCGGTTTCCTGGTCCTTTTGGACCTTCCGTCCACCAACACTGACCCCTCTGCTGTCTACAAACTGCCCATAAGGTGAGCATACTGGAGAAAAGTTGGTGATGACATACCTTTTGCGCCTTTCCGGCCTGCTCATCGCTGTTTCCACGTGGTCACTTGCATTTGAGGTTGATCTGTGGTGGAAGAAGCTCGTTAGTGGACATGGCAATGGCAGAGGAGATCAAGACTCACCCCTTCAACTAGTGGAACATGGGCGTGGTCCATTCATTGCGATCCCTGAGACCAGCTGGAGCTGACACTTGATTTGTGTTTGTTTCTTAGGATAGTTGGATGGAGGAGGGACAATGAGGATGGGCAAGTACTCACTGGTATAGCTATGGTGCTCCATTTATTTCAGCTACAATGCTCCAGCCATTGCAACTATAATCTTCTGGCTATCCTAGCTATAATGCCCCAGTTGTTTTAGCCCTAGTAGTTATTGCAGCTGTAATGCTCCGGTTGTCTTAGCTGCAATGATCTGGTCATTACAGTCACAATACTCTGGTTATTTCAGTAGCAATAGGCTGGTTGAATCAATGGAAGTGCTGCAGCTTTTATGGAAGCATTACACTAGTTATGCCAGTAAAAGCAGGCCGGTTATCTTGGCAGCAATGGTCCAGATATACCAGCAACAACAGTTTAGTTGTGTCATGAGGCCAGTTATTTCAGCAATGGCATAAAACAGTCTACTAATTCATGGATAAACTTCCAGCTATTCTGGAAGCAGACTCTACACTATTATATTGTACTACATGCAGATTTGTAGCATATCAGGCTGGTTTTTTATTAGTCCATCCAGTTTTGTGCAAGTGTACCACCCTACAAGCACATCTGTGGCATATCTGGACAGTCTGGTCTGGGTCTATGGGATACTCCACTTGCTCATGCACTATTATACTACATTGCCACATATACAACACATCAGGCCAGTTTTTGTTCCATACATTACTCTGGTCAGACTTGCACTATCCTGACACTACTGCCAGTTGGTCTACAAGGCGATTATATTGGCAATGCATCCTCAAAGTGAGGTCAGTCCTTTGTGTTCCCTCACGAGTTCTCAAGCTGATGTTTGTATCCTCTCGCGTTCACAGACTGTTTACTATTCCCTTTGCTACTTGTATACAGGTGCAGCAGCCATTTGTCCTCAACACCACCTTTGTTACCGGCCAGCCAGTTCACGGTAATATCAATTCTTTTGGACAACATGTGGATTCTATCCTCAGCTATCACCCAATCATTGGTGAGGCTTCTCCATCCCCGTTGCCTTTTCCTTGGGTCTCACTCCAGCTCCAGGTGGCTGTTCATCGTCTTCGTCCAGGTGTTCCCACTATCATCTCCGTCGGTAAGGCCCTGTTCATGCTCCGGTTACCCTTGTTTCCACTTTATTGCTGTTGTCCCTCCCCCCTTTTTTGCCATCATTCTTCCCATTGCGTACACGGGCAACTCAGCATCACTTACACAGGTAACTCGGCATCACTTTGTCGCCACCGCCTTTTCTCTGTCATTCTTCTCCTCATGTACACTTGTTAATGTTGACATCACTTCGCTTATTCCCTCCTCCTCTCAGGCATTATCTTGCATGCAATGTTCTTCCCATCATACAGACCCTATCTGCCCTTAGTGCATCATCATTCCGCTATGTCTTAGTGTTTTAGTACTGTAGAACTCTGTATGATAATCAGTATGACTATGAATCTCATCCCACTGCTGATACTGATAATCTTGTTCTCTAAGTGTGATTCTGAGGTTTAGAAGATTTAAGGTATGATATATTATGACGTGCCTGGCTAAGGTAATACTAGACAATAGAATCAGAGTAAGTATGGACTTAAGAGGGAGTATCAATAGCGGGTGTATTAATAGTAGACTTGGACCTCTTGTTACGCGGATTCTGTTGAGGGCCATGCTGCTTGCCCTTGTTGGCTTGCGGTTTGCGTGGCCTCTTTGCAATGACCATCTCCTGTCCATTCTGTGTAACACCAGTCCACTGGGGAGTGGGCAAGTCAATGAGAGCAGGTGCAGACAAGGGAATACCTGGGTGTTGGGTGTTCTCATCGGCATTAGTGAAACTGACGCTATCGGGGGGCGGATGTGCGGTGGGTGATGTGGAGCCCTCAGGCACAGCACTGCCCTGATGCGCAGTCGCTTGGCAATTGGCCCATTGCAGAAACTCCTTGTCCGGCATCCTTCGGAGCCGTGTCAGACCCATGGCGAAGGTACTGTGAATAACCTCGAGCTCATGTGTGTTCATGTTGGAGGGGCTGATGAACCTAGACCCAGCTGACCAGTTCTCGCAGATGACATGATACTTCTCGGCGACATTGGTATTGAAGTTCACGTAGTACATCCAAGACGGCTTGAATGGCACCACCGCTGTAACTACGGAGCACATCAATTAGAATTAGTCTAAGTGTAGCCGAGAAGCACTCATGGAGCCGCTTATAAATGAGTTTGTTTACCTCACTTTTCTTGGCTTGCGTGGCATTGGTTTGATTGTGGGCGAGGCCTGCAACGACAAATGAGCTATGCAGGCAAAACAACGAAGAGAACGCACCTTTAACCCCAGATATACAATACCCTTCAAACCTTGTTGCGAGATCTTCAACAGTCATCCTGAATGCTGAGTTGATGAAGCTGACAGCACAATTGGTTTTGAAGGTAAAGGCCTTGTTGTAGTGATCAATATTAGAGCGAACAACCATGAGCAAGGCTTTGTCGCCAGTACGGATGTGGAGTTTACGGAGCTGCCGGGAGTGAGTGGGTGCCGAAGGGAAAAAAACACGCGTGAGTACGTACCTCTGAGGTAATACTCTGTGTTGTCTTGTCAGTGTCTTGGAAAGCGGCCAGCAGAACATTGTGGGCTGCAAGCACCCGGTTTTTGCGATCCTTGTGCATGGTGTCCATGAGCGGGTCCGTGACAGCAATCTGCTCCTCACGAGTCAGTGCCTTCCAGGACTTGGAGATGCCAGCCACAAGGTCACTGGCAGTCTTTCACTTTTGGCCAGCCAAGAGCTCTGCAGAGTGCGTCAGGTGTTGTTAATACAATGAGGTGGAGGTGAAAATATACCAGAGTTGAGACACTTGACTTCGGCGCTCTGATAGATGTTCCAGCGAGAAATCTTGCGCGCGTGTCGGACAAGCCAGGAGTCTTGAATGATTTTGCAGTAATAGTAGTCTTTGTTGTGCTTGCCAAAACACTCCTGCAGCTGTTTAGCCATGCCCAATAGCATTGACCTACATTCCCTCAATGCGTCTCGGTACTGAACGCGAAAGCTCTTGCGTCGGGCGGCAAGGCCTTTCTTCTGAGCCAATGTAGACTTGAAGGTTGGCTTCGTACACCAGCGATAGGGCCGCCGGTTTTTCAGGTTGTGTTGCTTCGCCGGATAATGACCGAGCTGAGGAGGAGGGGGTGCGGGGACTATCATGCTCAAGGAGTCAGACAAGGGTGAAGAATGGTTGAAGAAAAAAAACAAAATTTATTCAAAGCTGCTAAGTGACCGGTTAGTGATGAGTATGCATTAGTAAGACCTGTAAACAAATCTACATTGTTATGGATGACAGCCCAGAAGAACCAGGCTTCCAGCACAGCCATCCCGCGAGTCGCGAAGATGTGAACAAAGTCGCTAGGGGAAGTGCAGGCATTGAGTGCATGTCAAATGCGCAACAGTGCTCTGAGCGAGAATCCATGCAAGTGAAGATCGATGTCAGCCATGGGCCCAAAGCTCAGGATTGGCATGTCATCAGATTCAGCGGGAATAGTCAGGGATTGATGGATGCCGTCCAGCTTGCGGATGTGTTGGAAGATAGGGGCCATGTTGTGGGCAGGGACTGCAGTCAGCATCCTCCAAGCCATCTCCGGACCACGAAGCACGGACACGTGATGAACGCGGGTTGAGTTGGGAGCATGATAGGGTGGTATCAGGTGGGGAGGAGTAGGAGAGTGGGAAAATGAGGGCTGGGCATGCACAGAGGTGGAGGAGACTTGAACAGGGCCATGGGTACAATGAGACAAAGATGGAGGAGGGCCCTTTGGCTGAGGTGATTCGTCTACTATGATACTCAGTGGAATAACAAAGGAGAGCGGGTGACACATACCACTGATATGAACAGACTCGATGGCAATAGGGCTGAAGAACTCGGAGGAGGGACGTGGTGAAGCTTCTGTTGCCTTTCCCTTTCCCTTGTTCTTCGAGGGCTGTGGAAAGGGCGAAGAAGCGCTGCGAGTGTTGGGTTCTTCACCCAGCGAAAGCTGAGTACCAAACCCCAAGCGATGGCCATCAGTGATAAGCCATTCCATGGCCTCGTTGAAGTGAATGAACTTCTTGTGATGAGCACTTGGGTACTTGTTGACCTCCTTGTTGCAGTCGTTCTTACTCGAATTAGAACGGGTGTAAAACACAAGCAGCCAGAGTATACTCACCAGACATGCCAAATCCCAATGTGATGACCATGAGCAGCTGTGTAGAATCCCTTGACTTTGGGCTTCAGAGCACCTCTGGCAGCCTCTGAGTTCAGGAAGATACCTGCAACATTGAGGCAGCTGGTGGCCAATAGATCAACATTGCGAAGGATTGAGGTACATACCGAGTCAAGGTTCTGGGTGTCCTTGAAGCGAACAAGCAAGACAATGATGGGGAGGTACAAAGGTGAGGTGTTAGAGAAGTGAGGGCTAGTGCGGCAAAGGCGTCAATGAGGAATGGAATGATGGAAATACAACTCACTAGCTATTGTAGACTCTGGTGTCTGCACGTAAACCAATGGCAACATAGTACCTTTCTGAGGTTGTCATCATGGTGAGCAAGGAGACGAGAAATGGAAGGGAGGGAGGGAGGCAAGTCGATTGACACGGCATGGCAGAACATGATGCATGATGCGCAATCAGTACATCACAGGTGCGACTTCCGCGCTTGCACATGTCCAATGCTTCTTGAAGTCCATCATTGCTTCCCTTCCCACCTATATACACGCCCTTCTTTTTTGTTGTCTTAATATATTGTTAGACTTAGTGTATTCAGACTATGAGAGAAGAAAAATACATTATGCTGCACTATGAATTAGAAAGAGGTAGTTCTGCCATGTAATCTACAAGAACTGCTATATCGCATGACATGGGATCTTCATCAGTTTTGTTCTCCTCATGTCTGATATAATCACTATCAGAAAGAAATGTAAATGACACAATCTCAGTACTATCCTCAGGAGCATCCGTTGCCCCATCGCGAATGCCTGGTGTTGTCTCGCCTGAGAAGCCTTCAAGACCGTGTATTTGCTTAATGTGTTCTACAAGGCGGCAGTTGACATGCAATTGCCTGATACAAAACTTCTCTGTTACAACCAACAGAGGGCTGCCATTGGCACGTAGCCTCGCAAGAACAGAGGCAAAGTGCCTCTCCTCATTGACAATCACAGATTGAAGGTGACAAACCTCGATGTTACAACGTTGAATCTCCTCCTGAGCTCGCTGAACACGGAATGTGCTCTGCATCGCCTTGCACTGGACGGGCTTCGACCAAGGCTTTGACATGATGTGTTGCCGGGTGTTACACAGTAGGTTGAACTCGTCGAGGAAGCTGTAATGCGACACCTTTGACCATTCGAGAGATGGTCCGGGGGGATCCATGGCCGCTGCAGCATTGTTGTAGCGATTGATTGCGTTCCTGATGGCCTGAGAGTGAGTTTGGAGGGACTTTGTGATCTGTACGTGGAGCTTGTAGGCTGATAGTTGACCTTGTGAACTGGTAGAATAAAATACATTAATTGATGGCTCTCCGGTTTGTGAGATGTTGAGTTTCTAAAGCTCAAATAGACATTGAATGACAAGACGTTGCAACTCATCAAGGGCCCAATGGAACATCCGCGTGGTGAGCGACTCATTGGCATGTTTGTACTCGGGGGATGACAGCTCCCACCGATGAGCCAGCCCCTTCTTCTGCTCAAATATGACGATGTCTTGGGTGACAGCAGTGAGACGCTCTCACACGTAGCTCCTCTGCGACTTGAGCACCTTGGTCGCACCTGCACTTGCCTCGTACATGTTGACACCTTGCACGTCGGCAGCCGTGTAGCCCCCCGGGATGGTGTCAATGAACGCGATGAAGGTGTTTGCATATTTGGACCTAATCAAAGAAGTGGTATCAGTATAGGGGCTCTCACAAACAAAGGGAAATGACCTTACTCGAGCCGCTGCATGTCCTTGAGCACCTCAGCATACGTGACAGCATAGACATTGTACACGGGCTCCTTGCCAAGTGTCTCAAAGTAGGCAAGCTCCTCTGCTTGCCAGGTCTCGGAGTTGCTGTCCTCGATGTTGAGCTGTGCCTTCGTTTCCTCGAGCTTCGGGGACTCAGTATCAATAATGGCGAGTGTTTGTTTGTAGTTGTTAAGAAGCATAGTACTGAGGGTCTGGTACTTCTCCTTGTCCCACTGCTGGAAAAATAGCTCAAGGAACATGTGCCGGCGGTACTGACTCACGTAGCGTATTACTGTGGCTAAGGTGTTGCATGCGCTGAATATTTGTTCGATCATCTCGAAGTCCTCCAAACCTGCACTGGTTGTCCTGAGAGGGTGATTGTTAACCTGGCACTTGTAATTGTGTGCGTACCCATGGAATGCATCTACAAACATCTGACACTCCATCTCCGTGAACCGTTTGCCGAGACTGCTTGAGTCGATTGTCGAATTAAACGTGCAACCGATATCATAGGCACCAAGGAAACGGCATTCAAGTAGCTCCAGAACCTTGGCCACAATCGTGAGGGGGTATTTGGCACTGAGGGGGGAAAAACTTTTTGAGTCTCACATCAAGCAATGTAGTGAGAGACTCACAGCTTGCTGCTCTGCACCATATCCATATACCATAGGAGTAGACCATGCCGACAGGCACCAACAAAGATCCCCGTCTCCTTGAATATACCCCACATTCTCTCCTTGTCATCACTCATGGCGGCCTTCCAGTTCTTGCTACAATTGCCCGTGTTGGTCTCGTCGATGCCAGAGTCTTGAGAAGGAGGGGAGGCTGGCTCAGCATCCTCCTGGTCGCCAGGCTCTGTAGCAGGCCATCACCAGACTTCATTTGCAAATTGATCTACATACTCACATGGGAGGCAGTAGTCGCTGTCAGTAAACTCCTGTGTATCCCCGCGCTGTCTCCCTGCTGGCGTTGCTAGTCATTTTGCCAAATTACCTCCATCCATTACATACATCCGATTGAATGGAAGGGATGGCTCATTGTTAAGTTGGTACGTACAAGGCGGGCATGCATTGAGGATGCACCAGTTTGGAGTGTCGCGGCCAAGGTTATGAGCAATAGACTTGTTGACATTACAAATGATCATGATATATAAGTCAAAGGTGTCAGCAATGAGCGAGCGATAGGCATGGACATAGGGCATCTGACAATGCCAGCTAAGCGGCAATATGAACACATGTAACAACTAATATGATGTACGCTGTATGAGTCGCATACTACTTTGGTGAATGCCTCCGTACTGAATGAGGGCTTGTGCAGGTGAAGAAGGCGGAAGTGCTCGAGGGTTTGAATAGAGACAGCCATAGATGGCTGGTGCAGGGCATCTGCCAGGTACCCCTGCTTGATGAGGGCATCAAGGGGAGTGATCAAGTTCACGTTGCGGGTGCACACAATGGACTTAGAGAGGGAAAAAAGGTCAAGAACAGAGATTGTGAAGCCGTAGTCTGCAGTCTTGGGTGATTGATCTGAGGTTGCATGAATCCGAGGTTGCATGAGGTGGAGGAAGAGAGGGTGAAGGAGCGGCAGGATCAGGTATGGCAGGGTCAATGGGAGGGGAGGGAGCAGCGGGAGAGACGGGAGAAGGCGCGACAGAAGGGCCGTGGGAAGCGGGGATGCCGTTCTTCCACTGCAGATAGGCGGCGACCATCGCCAGGAGGAAGCTCTCCCAATCTTGATGCTTGCTGTCCAGGCGGGCCTTCCACGTGCAAGTATCAACAGCTTGACGCCCATTCCAACTACGAAAGAGTTATTATAATAGCATAGTACATAACAAACACTTACGGGCTGTCCATATAATTGTGCACGGCGTGCACAAAGGTATCGTTGTCCATCACAGGCTGATCCCACAACTCATTAAAGAGCCTGGGGTGTGAGTCGTTGTAGTCCATGACATTGGTGTCCATGTCCATACCATCCTCGTCCCGGAGATCCCGGAGCGCGCTAAGCGACTGATTTGACAAGCCTGGGTCACACATCAGAAGATGAAGACCATCAGAAAGAACATAGCCGACATACCTACAACATTTGACTGATACATGGCCTGGGCTTTGTCTCGACATTGCAACATCTCCTGCTGGCCGTACCACGCGGAGACCATCTTGTCATCTGAGTTGAGTTGTTGAGCATTGACATGGCAAGAGAGCCGCTTGCGCTTCGCCATCTGGAGGTGAAGGGTGTTAGTTGTGAAGAGAGGTTGGGGAGACACTTACACTTGTGAACCCTTAGCCTCAAGGCGCCTTGAGGTTTGGGTGTGCTGGGAGGCACATGGTTGACAAGGCCAGGGAGCGGTGTTTCCAGAGTTTGAGTGATGGTGGCAATGAACAATGATAAGCAACGGAGGTGGATGTGCCAAGCGAGGATCAAACATGATATGATTGTGGGGACTCGAATATGAGAGCGGGGACTAACCTGATACCAAAGTGTACAACATTGTTGTTGGTGATCACAGCAGATGGCGCCAATAGGTCTTGTCATCGCCAATAGAAAAATGAGGGAAAGACCATAAGCAAGGGAGAAGGGACCGTTTGGGTAATGAAAGGGGCCAATTCTCCACCGGTGCCTAATGACATTGAAGGAGTGTGCAACTTGTACGCGCACGGATGCAGCACGAACGTATGGTATTGGTGGGTGTGCGCAAACTACTGGCAGTGAGGACAACAGAAGGGAAGGGAAGGGGGAGGGAAAAGACTTGAGCCAGTGAGTCCCGAGGGACACTGAAGGGATGTTGATGGGGCATTGATGGGGTGTATGCCTTGCCCAGCACTCAGAAACAACAGAGGAGGATGGAGGACATCAGCGGGAAAGCCACAAAGGGCTTCCGGTGCTGCAGACAACGAGGATAATGAAGGGGAAGAGGGGAGGGAGGCTAAGACTTGAAAACTGGCGAGTCCTGAAGGGGCGTTGACAGGGTGTTGACGGGGTACCTGGCCTGCAGGATGTGTGGTGATGGCGTAGGAGGGCAAGAGGTGGCAGCGGCGGCGACCAACAGCAGCCCATGTTGCCGTCAACAGCGATGACAACAACGAGGGGAGGGCAGGAGGGAGGGGAGGACATAGTGGGGGGAGAACAAGAAGGGTGGGAAAGGAATCATGGGAGGAGCAGTGCTAAGCGGGGATGGAAGCCAGCGGAAGGGATCAGAAGGAGTTTGGAATTTATATATAGGGACCCAATGTCCGGGAGCGACAAGCGGGAGGGTAGGAACAGGAGCGCTTAGCGAGGGATGACATGGTCATAAGGGAAAGCGGGCCGAGAAGGGAATGAGTTAGCAATGGTCAATAACGGAAAGTCTTACCCACGGGGAGATAATAATGAGGGGACTTAGCGACCCAAAAATGCTGAGCAAAGTTAATGAAAGATAGTGAAAGAATTATTGGCAGTGTGCTGATCAAGGATAAAGGGGTCCTAACTAGGCGGGCATACATGGGGTCATACGACTTCCTTATTAGCTCCAGTTGTTGTGATGTCGAGGTGCACAGAACTACTTACCCTCTTCTGTTTCATGTAGCTATGGATGTTTTGCCTATCTAAGTGTCTTCAGTCCCATGCGAGCATGCATCAGGAAAGGGGCCGGTGTCAACCGGTGGCAGTGTCACACAACAGCACCAATATTGTTCTGTTGTCCAGGTTGACCCCCCCCCCCCTTTACATTGGCCAAGATAGTACCGAGTTATGCCGGCAGCCATATAGTTACACACAATAGTCACCTGTAGTTGACTATTGAAACCAATTGGTTTGCTTACACGTTCACACCGCCACCCGGCTGTTGCATGTGTTAGCCTTATCAACTCTATAGTAAAATGCAAGTAGACAGATAGGATTACATGATCACAAATTTGTAGGGAAAACATTGTTTTATAGTGAATAAAATCAAATAGAAACATATAGCAAAATCTAAAAGTTCGTCAGGTCCGCAACAGCCACCGCCAGTACATCAGGAGCCATGACAAGTGGCTCCTCAGCTTGGTCTGCAATACCAGCATGACACCTATGACAGGTAAGTAAGTAGGGGAAAACCAAGCTATGCGTGCTAACATGTACATGCCCCTGTCATAGATGCAGGAAAGGAGGTTGTTGAGTGTGGTGGGAGACACGAACTCAAGATTTTTGAGATTTTTGATGAAGGCCATGTGCTTGGACTTGTACACGGCCTCACTGAACTTGAGGGACTTTTGAGTACCCGTCTTCCATTCGTCAATAGCACAGTAGATCTATATATAACATAAGCAGAGCACGCGTGGCAGGAAACGGAAACTCACCGCAGTCATGACCAGGCATAGGCCAATGGGTGGGAAAGGCTTGAAGAACTCAGGCTGTTTGACCACATCATTGCAGTGGTTTTGGAAAAAAAAATGTTTCATTGATGACCCTCTGGATGATGAGGGCGCCAAAGGCGCCACAAAGGGAATCAAGTTCCTGTATGAAAGGGTTAGAAAAGGGCATAGACAAAAACATAAATGTACGCGATAGGTGAATCCATTTTTTGTGAGAAGACACTCTGCTAACTGCCGGTTTGCCGCCTCAACGTCATTGGTTCCTTCAACGTTGACGTCAAACCCATACGAGGAGGCAATAACAAGTTTTGCCTTGGTATTTAACTCCCCACGCAGGTGACCAACATTAGCGCAAAGCTTAGAGAGAAACATTAGAAAGGCACAAGTGCAGGCAGAGCAACTTACTAGAGTACAAAGACCAGGTGTCAATGGAATGTCCTGGCCAAGCTCATCGCACGCCTGATCCCAGGTGTCATCGGCCTATTTGTAAAGTAATGTTGCATCGGCAAATGCAGCCTCGGTGCACATGAATCTGTGGATAACCTCTTGGGCGGTGAAGAGGACTTTGCGGGTGATGGGATCATACTCACCAGTCTTGGGGCAATAGCTGAAGCCCTTAGACACCTGGGGCTGATGCTCTTCAGGCTCTTCAGACTCTTTGGGCTCTTTGTCATTGTCGATGTTGTTGTTGCCCTGCTCACCTTCATCTGTGTCCTCGACATTGTTGAGCTCCTGAGTGCCAGTAGGAATGTCCTTCTCGGGGGCATCAAGGTCCTCGGCCTCAAGGTCAAGGTTGACGTCGAGCTTGTCAACAGTGGCAGATTCACTGTCATCTGCATGCGCGTGTTTGGTTGATGCAGGGACAGAACCCGTGTCAGAGCCCGTGCTAACCTCAAGAGGCCTCTTGCCTGTAGAAGGGCGGGTGGACAGCAGAGGCACAATTGCATCCCAAGGAACCAGGGGGCAAACTGGGGGCAATGGGTTTACCACCTGACTGTTTCCAGGCAATGTTGCAACCTGGGAAGCCGTGAACTATACGGGCATTGGATAATATCAGCAAGCATACTGATAATGGATATAGATAATCACTTACTGCACGGTCAATGACAGGGCTGGCACTGTTGATGCAGCTGTTGGGGGTGACAAGGGTATATGCTCCAACATACACTGAGATGTCCTAGGGAAGGCCTGTTGACAGTTTTGAGCACATTGAACTGTTCTGCGGGCGGCCTGCTTGGCTTGGTCCTTGCGACAGTGACAATCTTCGCGTGTAGCCTTGAGGCATTGCTGATCCTGCGCACAAACTTGATGATCTGTACAATCATTCTCTACATAAAGTGTGAGCAATGAAGTTGCTAAATGTGTCAGGACCCTTACTGTTGGCAGCCTTGAGTCTGGATGACTCATTATGCTTGCAAGGTGGCAGGGATTGGGTAGTACCGGCTGAGGTTTTAGACATAGTAGAAATAAGTGGTGGTATGAGAGGTTTTGAGGCTTATGAGCAGGGAGTGAGTTGAGAAGAGATGATGATGGACACTCAGCTTATATAGGAGAGGACATGGCACCATCCCTTCCAGTATATATACCCTGGGGCAAAGGTAGTACAAATAAACAATGCCATTCAACAAAGACACATTGCGTCATAGGTAGTGGTAAAGGGGAGAGAGACAATGCAGTGCAAAATATGACTGTGACATGTCACAAGCACGGATGCTAAAGACAGCAGTGAGATGAGTAATATAGAGTAAGATGCGGATAAAGAGAGATTACTGACTGACTGATAATGGTGCCACGTGGATTGACTCCTTTACCATCATGCCTAAGTCGACCATCAGCACATACTCAACCTGGGGCCCTGCAGCATATACCCAGAATACTTGCACACAGTGTGTGAAAACCTTTAAGAACAAGGCTGACCTCAAGCGTCATCGCTCAACAACACCAAAATGTGCAGCAGCATGGCTGGCAACACTGGAGAAGCGGTGCACCAAGGGTGATCACAGGCGGCGGCACCAACAATGCCAGGCCACAGAACAGGAGTATGTCATCAACAAAACAGCCCAAGAAATAGCCAACATCAATGAGCTTGTTGACCGCATGGATGTAGACAATGAAAGAGGCTCACCTACATCTTGGGGTACCGAGCCAGCACCACCCACCCTGTCAGCTTCACTAAACACAACCAATGAAACCCTGGCAACCCAACACCCCAAGCAAGGATATGTAGAGCACTATCCGGATGAGACGGCTGGTCAACCTACAGCAAGGGGTGAGACGTCTTATGAGAAACTCAAGCAAGAGCAACTCACAGCAAGCTCGAGCATGTACAGGCCATTCAGTGACCATGAAGAATGGAAACTTGCTCAGTGGCTCTTCAAGAACTGCAGCCAGTCAGCTGTTGATCGTCTGTTGAAGATGGATATTGTAAGCCTTCTATTTCATACAGCTAGCCATGAGCTTACTCAAAGACTGGTGTTACCATACTAGACTCAAAATTGGATGAAGCCCAGCTTCATCAACATGGAAAACCTGAAGGACAGATTCAACAAGCTCCCCACACGGCCAGTCTGGGACTGCTTCAATGTTGAGGTGAATGCAAAGGGAGAGGTCAGGCAAACAGATGGAGCATCCAATGATGAGGAAGGAGACAATGATGACAATGAGTCAGGCTCTGAGGCAGATGGTGACAAAGACAGAGGTGTGTATTACCGTGATTGCAGTGCAGTTGTAACTATCATGCATTAACAAGTGAACCCTTGACAGAAGACAAAACGGAGATACTTGAGCTATGGATGTGTGACTCTCTCGAAGCTGTATGCGACTTGATGGGCAATCCAGAGTTTCATGACCACATGGCCTATGCACCTGAATGCGTATATGATGACAAGATGGGCGAGAAGCGGCATGTTGATGAAATGTGGACAGGAGATTGGTGGTGGCAAGCGCAGGTGAGCATGTTAATTCTGCATACATGTATAGTAGACCTTGCATTTGACCACTGTCTAGGACAGAATCGCGCCAGGGGCCACCGTTGGAGTGTTAATTCTGTCAACAGATAAAACTCAGTTGTTGACTTTTTGCGGCAACAAGCAAGCATACCCAGTTTATCTCACATTAGGGAACATATCCAAAGATGTCCAACATCAGCCATCACAACATGCTGCAGTTGTTATCACGTACCTACCAACATCAAAACTGAAGTTGTTCAAAAACAACCCTGTCGCTCGTACCGGCTCTTTCACTTCTGCATGAAGCTGCCCCACTGGTTAAGGCCAGCTGAGATGGAGTGGATGTCCTATGTTCTGATGGCTGGTACCAGCACGTTCATCTCCTCCTGGCTGTTTATCTCCCCAATCACCCCAAGCAATGCCTAGTTGCATGTTGCACCCAGAACCAGTGCTCAAGATGTGTTGTTCCCTGAAACAAGAGGGGAAAGTACACAGAGTCAGCAAGTTGATGTCAAGCTGACACCTTATGCACCTTGAATCTACAGAATGAGGGGGAGTACCCTGACAAGTTTGTTGCTGATGGGCTCAAAGAAGTTTTCACACCATTCTGGGCAGATCTCCCTCACACCAACATCTTCCGCTGCATCTCCTCGGACATTCTCCATCAGCTGCATCAAGGTGTATTCAAAGATCACTTACTCAAATGGTGCCAGGCTCTTATCAATCTGGGAGCCAATCTTGATGACTGCTTGCATGCCATGCCAGCGTATGCAGGGCTGCAACACTTCACGGACGGCATCTTGAACATCAAACAGTGGACTGGGGGAGAGCACAAGGAGGTTCAGCAAGTGCTTGTGGCCGCTCTGGCTGGTGCCGTCAATTTGGATGTTCTCATTTCAGCGCATGCACTAATTGACTTCATCTTCCTCACTCAGTATCATTCACAAACAACAGAGATGCTCACCCGGATGGAGGTGCTGAAGACCTTCCACAATATGAAGGATGCTTTCTCAACACAGTGGGATTACTTCAATCTCACCAAGCTCCATGCACTTCTTCATTACATTGACTGTATCCTGTTCCTGGGCTCTCTTGACGGTCTGAACACTGAGAACACAGAGCAACTTCACATTGACTTCGCAAAACATGCTTACTGTGCATTGAACAGGAAGGACTTTATCTCACAAATGGCCATGTGGCTACAGCAACATGAGGTGGTAGCATGGTGGGACCAGTATTTGGACTGGCAGCTCAAAATTCACATGGGCGCACCAACAGAGGTACATGAGGAAGTGGCCGACAAACTGCGAAGGGAGAGCTGACTCAGAGAGCCAAGGGAGGAGAGCCTGAGGGCGAAGGGTGGTGAAATGGGAGGTGAAGCGGAACATGTGAGCACAGGTGTGTATACACAGTCCAAACTTGGCCTCACACAATCTCCTCATAACAGCCGCCCACGCAAGTGCCTGCAACTTTCCCCTCAAACTCATCATCGTAGGGGAACACGTACTCTACCCACTCTCCCTTGACCACTTTACCTGCCCTGTTGCCGGGTGCGGGCATCTCCAGTCCTCAACACCCCACAGTTGCCAAGACTTCTCCATTCCCCAACATGCTGGCCCCAATTTTACTTGATCGCCACGGGACCCACCATTTCACTGCTGCCATGACTAGCTTTCTCAGAATGAACAGCGCACTATGGCCAAACTTCGAGCCAAGTGACATCAACACCTACAATGTTTTCAGTAGCGCTGTGGTCCACATGAAGGCTCAACTGTTCATCAACGTCAAAAAGCTCCATGTCCGGGTCCACACAATGCCATCCAAGGAGCTTGGTGGACGTAAGGGTATGGTTGCTGCTCCATGGGACAATGTGCTCGTTGTGGTGGATAGTGTAGCTTATCAAGAGCTAGGCGGATTTGCTGGTGAGTGGCAATTACTATCTCAATTCTCCGGACAGCTGCTTTATTTGTAAATACTTGATACAGGATTATGCATCACTGAGCTTCACATAATATTCAACCTTCCTCCCCACCATGGCAACATCAGAGAACCATTGGTGTATGTCCATTGGTATTACAAGTTAAACATCAATGTGGTCGAGCCAAATTCAAGCATGTTCAAGGTGTCCATGTCCACCCGCAACAACCTTCCTCATGGCGAAGTTATCTGTCTCTCCAGCATTGTGCATCCATGCCATCTTATTCCCTGCTTTGGTGCGGGTCGCGTGCCGCATGCTTGGCTTTGCAGTTCACCCTTGGATGCTCATGAGTACTGCTTAAATAGATACATTGACGTGGCAATGTTCGAGGACTATGTAGTACATCTCGAATGTAATGGTATTAATACATAAGATTTGTTGGTTGTATGTGTTGGGAATTGAATGTAAGGTACTTCATTCATTAGAGCCGGGGAGGAATATGCTCAATAATGTCAATCCGGCCAAATGATGCTACATGTCCCAATGGGCTACAGCATAGAAATCGACAATCCAGCGCCAACCCATGTTAATGGACCAACGTCTGATGTCGGCAACAATAACCGATCCTGTCATGGTGTAAAAAAAGGTTAGCTGTCAAACTCTCCTGCCCAACCTGATGAGGGTGGGAAACAGCCTGTCAACAGCCGGATTTTGACAGTTCCTGATGTGTCTTCTCATCAAGCAAGGCCACTGCTACTGACACCCGGAACAACCTGGATCCAATCACTATGGGGAGAAACTTCAAATTCTCAAGTTCTCATTGCGGAATCAGCGCAAAGCTGGTTTCAACAGCAAATACAGCACAAACTCATATAGATCACCTGTAAATTTTGGCCCTTCTTGTGCTTATAACGGCTACGCTTGCAACACGAGCATTGGGCCTTCAACACAGCTCAATGCATCTTCGACTCTGCACCCACTGTCGGATGATGACCAATCAGATATTAATGTTTCGGACTCAAATTACTTATAAATTAAATTAGTAGCATGTTATAAATTAGTTTTAAATTCTTGAAACTTTACAAAAATATACGAGAAAATTAGTTTGATATATAAAATACATTGCAATGTGAAGCTTTTGTTCGTAGTTATCCCTCGAATTTCATGTCTCAAGATGCTTGATTACTGTACCTTTTCGACCGTAGGCTCGTCCCCTGTCCACCAGGACCGGCGAGCCGAGCTTACGAGGGGTGGACTATTCACCCTGGCAGGACCTATGCGAGCTTGAGATGGTGGACAGCCGGTAAATTGTTGAGAAAGCCATGTAAATTATGGGAAAGTTTCTACAAGTGTTCGGCTGCGCCCTAGTGGCCCAAGAACCTGTCATATCTAATGTTCATAATCTTGCAACATCTACATGGCAGCTCTAGTTTTTCTGTATCCAGGTAATAAATCGTATGGTGCCTGAAAACTTACAGTACGTCAGTTTTGGAAGGGTCGACGGAGCAATGCTCATGGGCTGCATGAGCTGACAACAGAACTCGTTACACATTCAACGTCTAGGCCTGTATGGTTACCATACAAAAGAAAGGGATTCATGCTCACTTGTAGCGGGATCAATGGCTCAACATTTAACAGGTACGCATCATACGTGTTTGAAGGTAAATGAGGAACAGTCAATACCTGCCGAAGCAAATTGCTATGACTTACCGTGCGGCTGGGCAACGGATGTCACAACAACAAGGAGTGAAAATATATAAGTAATGTCCGAGCCGGTGTCCCTAAGCTAATCATATGAACTGAACATCGTGAGCTTGGCGTCCACCTCTGATCCAGGTCCTCGAGCCTCACATGGTGGACAGTCTGGATGGGGTAAAATAAAATCCCACGCTACCCGCGAGCCTACGGTCAAAAAGGTACAGTATGCACGTTGTGCGCAATTGTTAGGGGTTAGCCAAAAATGGTAACACCTTGAGGCGACTTGACGCGAGCTTGAGCTGCTCAAGGTGGCCGGATTCGGACCTTAATCCCACCTTGAGCTTGAACCCCTATGAAAAATGACTCCGTCGCCACTCTTTGATACTCTTTCGTACTTATATCCCAACGAGTGGCAATATTCAAATTTCCCTTAAAGTAAGCCAATAGAGTACAAAGAGCAGCAATGATATTTCGAATCGAAACCGTAGCAACAAAATGGTAGTGAATAGGTCTATTTACACTCTTTGACAATTGTTCCTACCTGTTGCCAAAGAGTACGAACGAGAGCCAACAAGAGCCAATGAGCAATGAAAATGAAAAAATAGCACTGAAAATCTCACCGAAATGAAATAGTACGAAAGGCCGGCAAATGATAGCAATTGGAGAGAACGAGTGAAAAAGAGCAAGGAAAGTCGAATGGAAAGGGATGGGATTACGTCGTGTTGCGCTTGCGTTTTCCGGGAACGACTTTCATCTCCTTGGCTTCCTTGTACTTCTTCTCGTAGACCTGTAGCGATAATTAGCATAAACCAGCACGAAGGATCAAAACACACTAGTTTCTCCTCCTCAGAGAGTTTCTTGAAGTCGCGAGAGAGCGCGTACTTGGTCCCCTTCCCTTTGAGGGGCCAGTTCGCGTAGTACATGTGCCTGTAATAGATAAGATAATGGTGAATACAGCGTATTGGGCACTCACATGGTGCAGCTCTCCGCCAGAGGAGCCATCGGTGCACCACCTTGTCCGGTGCTTGTATGCACCTTGATCTCCTCTGCCGCGGGCATCTCCACAGTCGAGGCGACTATCGCACTGGTCTCCGTGGGCTGCTCGGACACGTCTGAGCGCTTGGCTGGCTGCACGTTCGGCGCCTCGCTGTCAGCTGCACGCTCTGAGGGAGTTTCGGGGCTGGAAGCAGATAACGGCGCGGCAGGACTCGAGGAGGTGCCAGTGATGGGGGTACTTGGACCGTCTGTGGTATCCACGGGAGCGAGCTGGGTCGAAGGCAGTAGATTGATAGACTCGGATAAGTTGATATAATTGTCGGCCCTAGGCCTACGTTAGCAATAGAATTTCCTGGCGGACAAGTACTCACAGACGTCGGCGCTGGAAACGCCAGCTTGATGGCGGTTGATTGATGTCGGACGGAAAATCGGACTGCGACTCTTCTGTCGCAGACGAGGACTGCCTGTCAGCGTCTGCGGAGAAGGTTGATGACAACTCCTCTGATGCAGAGGTCGGCTGCTCATTTGTGTCGATAGATGAGGCAGCCAATGACGCCTCTGTCGTCGACGCAGGCCGCTCAATTCCGTCCAGCGAAGGGGAGGACGATGATGAGATGTGAGATGGCGTCTCGGGAACCTGTAGGTAGAGTAGCAATACAAATTCAGACAGAAGAATGAAAGACTTACCACCGAATTGGCTCGAGCGTCAGTGGGAGCAGGAGAAGCGCACTAGCAACGTCAATATCAGAAGTGATCGACAGAGAAATAAAACACTTACCTCAATTCTAGCTCGCTTTGCTGCTCTTTCCTCCTCTGACCCATTCTTCTCTGCCTCTGCAAGCCCCTGTCCTTTGTCATACCGGGTCTGGTAGGTCAAAATCATGCAGCTGTATGCGCTCTCCGAGAGGCGTTGAGCCTTCCAATTCCTGTAGCATAAGCGGAGGACAGGAAAGTGATGGCAGAGATAGCGGAAAGTAAACATGCGGACGGTAAGGGGAAGCTCGCCAAACGTTTGAGGCAGGCGAACACGAGCGCCCATCTCATAGAACAGCTCGCGAGCGTCCTTCCGCATGGTACCGATCAGAGTCCCGCTGACGGGCTGTCCGTCTTTGCCTGTGATGTATAGATGAGTGTCGTTGATGTCCTGGCTTATGCGAGCCGGGCCGTTCTTCCCCTTAGAGCCGTCGGCCGTGCTCTTGCATCGAGTACGCTCACTTTTGTTAGCCTCGTCTTGGGGTTTGAACTTGTTTGAGGTCCACGTCCCTTCCAAGCCTGGGTAGTCGGCGAGGTCAAGAATGACGCTGACGTTGTCTTCGTACCGAAGGCCGGACACGTTATCGAGCCCCGTCTCTTGGAATAGCTGAAGGTCGCGCTTGAGTTTTGCAATAACGGAGTCAAATGGGGAAGCGGGCAATGTGGAGACCGAGGTGCCAGCGGTAGAATTCGGCTCGGCAGCCCCAGCTTCTCGGTGAAGACGTTCGCATAGAGCCTTTACGGCTTTCCTAGGTACGCATATAGTCAGCGTGAGAAGCGTGATCGTGAATTACTTACTCGAGCTGTTTGCAACGCCTCATGAGGTCGCTATTCTTGGTGCGAAGTTCCTCATTTTCCTTGAGGAGCTCGGCCTCACGCGAGACATGTCCCTAATCAAATGAAGTGTTGCCGTCGGTGACAAATATGGCTAGATCATATCACCATGTACCTGATCCCCAGATCCGTCTATCCCCGCGCGCCTCAGCGTCTCGGACAGGCTGAACTCGCCAAGGATGTTGTCGGATCCGTTGAATGCAAAATCAGAAGGCATGTCTTGATGTTGTTCTGTGTACAAGTGGAAGGAGGTGCGTCACCAAATTTATCGAGCGAGCGAGGGTAGATTATCTTTGTAAATAAGGTTCAAAGTCCGCTCCGAAGCTAAATGAGTTACACACGTCGCCTGACCCACACGGCGGACTCCACCTTGGAACAAAAATGGCACCTGCACCTGTCGACACTCTGCTCCAAAAGACCGACACCATCCCACACGTTGACAGCAGGCCCAAACTCAAGGTACGCCCATGATGTAATATCTGCCGAGCCCATCTCACCAGTATATCATCAGCGCAAGAAGCCTGAGTACCCTCCCCTGGAGTTCGAGGATAATGACGGCGGAGATCAGCCGGTCACAGGGACCAAGGTGAGTGATTTCCTATTTCCTATACACCCCATTTGATAATGGGCTACCAGCCGAGAAAACCGCCGAAGCAACCTCTCCGCCGTGTCAAGCGCAGGTTCTGGACTAACTATTCATACGAGGTACAGTCATTTTCAATCTGGTATCATTGTCATTGATCTATATATGATCTACAGGAGCTGAATAACAAGGATAATGAAGGGGACAACGAGGGCTATTTGTCAGCCGAAGAAGATGTAGACGAGAGGTGGCAGACATTTATTAGACAGCGAGCCATGCGCTCGATCGCCAAGCGCGCTAAGTGCGCTTGTGACTAGTGTACTAGCTGTAATACAATACCAGAACTGCTTGAATGTAATCAGAAATTGTTTGCTCGCACTCACATAAGACAAAAGTAAGATATCTATTCATGAGAAGGCTCCTCGTATCCAGTTAATACAGTAAAAGATAACCCGGGCTTCTCAACTACAAAGAAGAGATCACGACTATCAGGGAATCTATGAGGTATCATAGCTACAACCGAGCGAATGTTCTTAACATCAATAATGCAAAGATCTTCGTCGCTTCTGTGTTTGCATGCGTGTAACGTGTTGAACGAACGCCGTCGTAAATCGGGATCAGGCAATCCGTACGCTGAGACCATGGCAAAGGCTTTGACGGATGGGTGCCTCATCTTGAAGTAATAACGGACCTCGCCATAAGAAGGCGTGTCCTCTCCAGGTATTTGAAACTAACAGAATATGTCTATGAGGAAAAGAAAAACATAAGATGTCTGACCCACCGAAACATTCCGTGAACAGCGGACGCCCCTGGTCATGATTTCTTCTTGCCAGAGCGACCTTGCGATCTGTCCATTGGGCAGTCGTAGATGGGCCCAACGCTGCACGTGGGGTGCATCTTCAAGCTGGTATCCGAGGGAATGCAGAGCGTCAGCGAGGACAGTTTCTTCGGCCGCTGACACGGTGCGGGAATATCGGTCCCGACAACAAAGAAGGACATAGTAGTCGCCAAGATCCTCGCCACCACGCGGTAAATTCGGATGCTCGGGGTCAAACGTGTCCGGATAGAGGGCCTTGAGGGCATTTACTTGACAGCGGAGCGTAGCGCGGGCTGATATATTAGCGTAGGGACTTGCATGATTGCGTATTTCTCGGCCGAGGTCCCCGATCATTCGTTCGAGTGTCCATTGTGAGCACGTAATTGGCGGCCCTTTGCGCTCTGTTTCGTTGGCGAGATGGGTAATAGCGTGAATCCATGGGCGCACAAAATGTATCCGGTTAGTTTGACCTTGTACGTACAAGGTCTCGAACTCCCAAGCAAATAGTTTTAAATGCTTGTCAGCTTCGGCGAGCTGATCGGCCGTTATCGAGCATTGTTGGAGGATTCGAATGCCCCGGACAAGGCGGCAGAAATGTTGCCAGTAACGTTCATCGAGTATACCTTCATGTAGCCTTAGTTACAAATATAATATGAATGAAGGACGGTTTACGCACCGAAAAACAAGGCTGGACCGTATCCATAGAGCAGAATAAGCCATTCCCATGCTCTATAATGGCTGTGAATTTTCTGAAGATCATGCGGAGTCTTGTCGAAGGAAATGGGGAGGTGTGTCGCCCACGAACCAACAAGAGCGCCCAGCTTGCGCCATAGATCTGAGTCTGCTAATGCTGCCCACTCCCAGCGGGAAGCATGGTCGTCTCCCTCTGTAGAATGAGTACCTCGCCACAGGGGGATCAAGAGATCTCCCACATTAATTGCGGCGAGGTGCATGATGTCACAGCCCCACCCGAAAGGAGGTGGCAGAGACCGCGGTATACCCATAAATATACTCAGCTTTCTGATGCCGGTTTCTCGGCGTCGAGCAGCAAATTCTCGCTGCGTGCGAGCAGCGAGAACATGGGCAAGATTACCCTGATAATCGCCATCCCCAGGAGACGGGAGGCTGTTAATATCCACCGTGTCATGGTTGCAACCTGCCTCGTTGTATTCGATAGGCTTAGTGGGCCTCTGTAAAACGGGGTAATAATGAGATTTGTCGGGAATGTGCCGGCCTGGGACTCCGCAATAGAGACGGCAAGTTTTCTTGCCGTGGTGACCGACAAGACCTGTTAAAAGCGCCATGCCAGGGCCATCAGCGCACTCAACCCAGAGAAATGGGTTGCACGTGCGGACGTCGTGTATGAGACCGTCAAATAGCACCAGACCCTCGCGCTGAATTACTGCGAGGTGGTAGAGCCCTGGAAATAAAAAGGAGTCTAGGTTTTGAGGTTTGTTCGGCCCTGGTATGACAGCGACTGGAATGACATATTTTTTTAATACCGTTCGGATGGTGATATGTCTAGGATGACCATAGCGACGATCCAACAGTTGGATTGTTTATCCTCATAAAGCTGGGCACCGTCGGCTGCGTACATCAAGACAGGATTGCCGTCTTTGATGATGTCCATGTCGACTAGCTGTTGATACTGAGAACCTTTGACGAAGTCGTCAAAGGTCTCGAGCTCTGCTGGATCTGCTGTTCGGAGCTCGTTGGTGCGATCGGTACGATAGCGCATTTTTTGCGCCATTGTGGGGTTGCGTGTGAACGCTTGCAGAATAAGGCCAATGGGGTTTGACGTGAACGTCAGTCGAGGAACAGATTTACCAGGCTTTGGTTTTTTCGGGCAGTAGAGAGATAGGTGGCACTTTGTACATTGCGTCAGGTGTGCATTGGGACCTGTGAAACCCATACAAGATTAAATACACATATCACTTCGCATTCCCTCGACCCCGCTAAGTTCCTTGATGGCTTGGTCAGCCCGGTATATGCTATAGGTGTCGAGACCAGGAATCTCGTCGGCGGTGATGGCACAGTGAGCCAGGTACGATCGTTGCGTGTCGCCGACAAGCGCGTGCCTGAGGGACACGCGTAGCCCCTGGTTGGCGCTTAGGTTGACAAGTGTTCGAGGGGGATTGCGTAGATGGTGTCGAGCTGCGAGTGATAGGGCGTGGTGGTGGTTGTCAATTGTAGCATCCTGGAGAAGCTGTACATATGCCAGTAGTGCTGTGCAGGGCCAGGCCTGAAGCCCTAAAGCCCTCGGGCCAAGCCCTGTATAGGCCAAGCCCTGCCCGAGCCCTGGCTAGGGCTTTTGAGGGCCTAGGGCCTGGCCTGGGTTGTTGCAAAGCCCAAGCCCAGGGCCTAAGCCAGGGCCTGTAGCTAAAATTTTGAAAAAAATGTTAGTATGACTGTACAACTACTCTAGTAACAAAAGGTTCTATAAATTGAACTTAAGCATTAGCTAGTGTACGATGTTTTTATTAATTGGGGGAAATTCTAATCAAAGTGTGCTGTGTCCTGATCTAGCTATGGCATTATCTGACTCACTTGCCCTTCAATTATAATATAGCCTTGAGAGTTATGTCAGTAAATAAGGTGATTTGACCCAGCAGGTTACTAATGTCCCAAAGACAGTTATGGTGCAAACAATGAAGCTGAAAACACCTCAGCACCTCAGGCTCAAGGATTCCATGCTTATCTTGGCTCTGAGATGCCTCTTCCAGAAGAGATATCTATTGTCCATTGGTTGGGTGTAAGTTATCTTGTTGTATCACATTTTATGGTTCTAATCAGTGCTACAGTTGAATTCTCCTTTGTACCTTATTTGGGGATCATGTCAACACCGTGTCTGCCCAGGGAGAACCAGGATGTTCGAGCTATGCTTCAATAGGGATACCGTGTCCCGAAGATGCTAGCAAAGATATGAAGAAGTGTGGAGAAGGACCAGATGTGAACCAGAGATAGCGAAGGTAGAGGAGTTGTGCGTAGAAGCAAGGAGAAGATGCTAAGTATGGCAGAGTACAATGGAGATGACAAGTCAATGTCAAGTCGACTTGGAGTATGATTGGAATAGAGATGACAAGCACAAAAGAATGTCAAAGGCCACAGGAATGTTGGGGCAGGAGTAAATCAATATTCATACTATTGAATACAAGTTGAGTGCTACCACTATTTATATTGTAAGTCCGGATCTTCGGATAAGCTCCAGATATCTACGGGCGTAAGTGTGGAGTATCATGAGTAATCACCAAAGAAGACTGAAGGTCGTAAGAATACAAAACATGGCAGGCGTAACTGTGGAATAATGACAGGCATAAAGTAATGACAGGTAAAATGTGGAGTGAGTTGGTCACAAGAAAACATGCTGACTGATAATTCCCGAGTGTGTTGGCAGCTACGAAGTAGCTGCCGAAGATACCAAAGTAGTACCAAAGGAGCAAACATGGATCGGAGTTTGACCAGAGATGCATGGGTGTGACAGATCACTTTCATGCAGCTAACTGTCCATTATGGCCTCTTCAGTGTCCAATGAGCGTGCTTTTTCATGCAGCTGCTGAAATAATCACAAAAAGGTGCAATCACATTGGTGGAGATGTTGTTGAAGCTATTCAGGTGTTGAGAACACTCTGCTGCCAGGAATTAATTTTCCATGAGCTAGGGCCATCCTCAGCAACTGAGTTATCCTTTGAGATGACTGAGGGCAATGTTATTGATGAAATGACTGTTGAGAAGCATGATGATGAGCTTGGAGACTTAATTTTAGGTATTTCAGACAATGAGAACCATTGAGACTTGGATGAATAAGTGTCTTTTACTACAGTGATTATTGTGACACAATCAAAAGTCAATGTCTTCACTGTTTTTTACTGTCTGATTTATCCTGATAGCTTCATTGAGTTGAAAATGGACCACTCTAATTTTTATGCACAAA